>NC_048567.1:2679876-2774876 GCF_013265735.2 Oncorhynchus mykiss
GAACACAAAGACAATATTACCATGAACACAAAGACAATACTACCATGAACACAAAGACAATATTACCATGAACACAAAGACAATATTACCATGAACACAAAGACAATATTACCATGAACACAAAGACAATATTACCATGAACACACAGACAATACTACCATGAACACAAAGACAATACTACCATGAACACAAAGACAATATTACCATGAACACACAGACAATACTACCATGAACACAAAGACAATATTACCATGAACACAAAGACAATATTACCATGAACACACAGACTATATTACCATGAACACAAAGACAATACTACCATGAACACAAAGACAATATTACCATGAACACACAGACAATACTACCATGAACACAAAGACAATATTACCATGAACACAAAGACAATATTACCATGAACACAAAGACAATATTACCATGAACACAAAGACAATATTACCATGAACACAAAGACAATATTACCATGAACACAAAGACAATATTACCATGAACACAAAGACACTATTACCATGAACACAAAGACAATACTACCATGAACACAAAGACAATATTACCATGAACACAAAGACAATATTACCATGAACACAAAGACAATATTACCATGAACACAAAGACAATACTGGACAGTATCACCAGAGACACAAAGACAATACTACCATGAACACAAAGACAATATTACCATGAACACAAAGACAATATTACCATGAACACAGACAATATTACCACGAACACAAAGACAATACTACCATGAACACAAAGACAATATTACCATGAACACAAAGACAATATTACCATAAACACACAGACAATATTACCATGAACACAAAGACAATATTACCATGAACACAAAGACAATACTACCATGAACACAAAGACAATATTACCATGAACACAAAGACAATATTACCATGAACACAGACAATATTACCATGAACACAAAGACAATATTACCATGAACACAAAGACAATATTACCATGAACACAAAGACAATATTACCATGAACACAAAGACTATATTACCATGAACACAGACAATATTACCATGAACACAAAGACAATATTACCATGAACACAAAGACAATATTACCATGAACACAAAGACAATATTACCATGAACACAAAGACAATATTACCATGAACACAAAGACAATATTACCATGAACACACAGACAATATTACCATGAACACAAATACAATATTACCATGAACACAAAGACAATACTACCATTAACACAAAGACAATACTACCATCAACACAAAGACAATATTACCATGAACACAAAGACAATATTACCATGAACACAAAGACAATATTACCATGAACACAAAGACAATATTACCATGAACACAAAGACAATATTACCATGAACACAAAGACAATATTACCATGAACACAAAGCCAATATTACCATGAACACAAAGACAATACTACCATGAACACAGACAATATTACCATGAACACAAAGACAATATTACCATGAACACAAATACAATATTACCATGAACACAAAGACAATACTACCATTAACACAAATACAATACTACCATGAACACAAAGACAATATTACCATGAACACAAAGACAATATTACCATGAACACAAAGACAATATTACCATGAAAACAAAGACAATATTACCATGAACACAAAGACAATATTACCATGAACACAAAGACAATATTACCATGAACACAAAGACAATATTACCATGAACACAAAGACAATATTACCATGAACACAAAGACAATATTACCATGAACACACAGACAATACTACCATGAACACAAAGACAATATCACCAGAGACACAAAGACAATATTGGACAGTATCACCAGAGACACAAAGACAATATTGGACAATATCACCAGACAACACAAAGACAATATTGGACAATATTGGACAGTATCACCAGAGACACAAAGACAATATTGGACAATATCACCAGACAACACAAAGACAATATTGGACAATATCACCAGAGACACAAAGACAATATTGGACAATATCACCAGAGACTCAAAGACAATATTGGACAGTATCACCAGAGACACAAAGACAATATTGGACAATATAACCAGAGACTCAAAGACAATATTGGCCAATATAACCAGAGACTCAAAGACAATATTGGACAATATCACCAGAGACACAAAGACAATATTGGATAATATCACCAGAGACACAAGGACAATATTGGACAATATCACCAGAGACACAAGGACAATATTGGACAATATCACCAGACAACAAAAATACAATATTGGACAGTATCACCAGAGACACAAAGACAATATTGGACAATATCACCAGACAACACAAAGACAATATTGGACAATATCACCAGAGACACAAAGACAATATTGGACAATATCACCAGACAACACAAAGACAATATTGGACAATATTGGACAGTATCACCAGCGACACAAAGACAATATTGGAAAATATCACCAGAGACACAAAGACAATATTGGACAATATTGGACAGTATCACCAGAGACACAAAGACAATATTGGACAATATCACCAGAGACACAAGGACAATATTGGACAATATCACCAGAGACACAAAGACAATATTGGACAGTATCACCAGAGACACAAAGACAATATTGGACAATATAACCAGAGACACAAAGACAATATTGGACAATAAAACCAGAGATACAAAGACAATATTGGACAATATCACCAGAGACACAAAGACAATATTGGACAATATCACCAGAGACACAAAGACAATATTGGACAATATCACCAGAGATACAAAGACAATATTGGACAGTATCACCAGAGACACAAAGACAATATTGGACAATATCACCAGAGACACAAGGACAATATTGGACAATATCACCAGAGACACAAGGACAATATTGGACAATTTCACCAGAGACACGAAGACTATATTGGACAATATCACCAGAGACACAAAGACAATATTGGACAATATCACCAGAGACACAAGGACAATATTGGACAGTATCACCAGAGACACAAAGACAATATTGGACAATATAACCAGAGACACAAAGACAATATTGGACAATAAAACCAGAGATACAAAGACAATATTGGACAATATCACCAGAGACACAAAGACAATATTGGACAATATCACCAGAGACACAAAGACAATATTGGACAATATCACCAGAGATACAAAGACAATATTGGACAGCATCACCAGAGACACAAAGACAATATTGGACAATATCACCAGAGACACAAGGACAATATTGGACAATATCACCAGAGACACAAGGACAATATTGGACAATATCACCAGAGACACAAGGACAATATTGGACAATTTCACCAGAGACACAAAGACTATATTGGACAATATCACCAGAGACACAAAGACAATATTGGACAGCATCACCAGAGACACAAAGACAATATTGGACAGTATCACCGGAGAAACAACAACAATTTGTGACAGATATCAGAATACTACAAAGAATCACACAGGAAGATAATATATTAAGCAATAAGGCAGGAGGGGTTGTGGTATATGGCCTATATACCACTGCTAAGGGCTGTTCTTATGCACGACGCAACAAGGCGAGCCTGGATATACCACAAACCCCCGAGGTGCCCTATTGCTATTATAAACTGGTTACCAATGTAATTAGAGCAGTAAAAATAAATGTTTTGTCATACCTGTGGTATACGGTCTGATATACCACGGCTGTCAGTCAATCAGCATTCAGGGTTTTAACCTCCCAGTTTATAATGTACCATATACACTTGTGGTAAAGGAACCACTTGTACTATACACCAGTTCCAATGTAAACCCTAGAGGTTACCAAGACAACTAAGTTATCTAGTATTGTGCTCACTTGGCTCTGGGAACGTTCGTCTATGAAAGCCAGGGAGGCCGGATTCCAAAATACATTCTTTCACCTCCATTTTGATCAATGTTGTGGATTGAAGTACCCAGATGGAATAATGAGATCAAGCCTGTTGAGAAGCTCTCCTCGTTCCTCTCAGCTCACCCATGGTTCTGAAGGGGTTTACTCTGTGTTGTCGGAGCGGGAGAAGATTTGGCCACCTTTGTTCCATTTCAAAAGAGAGGAAAGGGGATCCAGATAGATAAAGATGAGAGGCCCCCAGTTCCCTCCCACCATTTAATCCTCTCAGGCATTGTGGTAGGACGGCTCTATTTGAGCTCAGGGCTACTGGAGGACCCAGGGTGCCAGCTATTGAGTGGTGGGAGAAATGTTTAAGTCCATGTGGAGTGGCTTTCGGCTCGCCTCGTCAGCCTCCAAAACACTACATTCTGTGTTGGTCTCAAGTACATGAAACGTGTTACATTATAACACAAAGCAGCCTAAGCCTAACCACGTCGACCAAAACAACCTTTCTTCCCATTGACCTTTTGACAGCTGTCATAAGACATTTATCTGGCAGTAAATGGAATGTCAATAAGGGCAAATCATTCAGATGAATGTGGATGTTGTGTGAAGGTATGAAACTTCATAAAAAACGTTTTGTGTCCCTTTCTACAACCATGGTGCTCAACAGGTCATGTAGTTCTGGTCTGAATTGTCCTCATCATCTGTTCCTTAGTCTGAGCTTTCAAGAGGGGTGAAAACTTCAGCTGTTGAAGTCCTCAGAAGTGATCATGTGTGAACCAATGAGGTTCCAGAGTGTCTTGGTGATGAAAGCGGGGCGTGTTTACATCGTTCTAGTGGTTTTCACTGAATAAAGAGCATCCCCATCTTTTAGTAAACGTGTCAGACTTTGTTTTGAGCCATTCAAATCACATCTATTGTATTATACTGTGGTTGGTTTCTCTGTGGTCACTTGGGAATCGCTGCTAAGGACATACAAAGCATTGAAAATGGTTCTGCTTAAACCTCTTGTTTCTAAGATAAAAGCCTTTAATCTTTGTGTTTAGAGCTGTAGATATGTTAGAGTATCTCAGTGTGTCTGGACCTCAGAAGTTTTTCCTCAGAATGACATCAGCAAATGTTATCCCCTTAGACTTGTTCTCCCATTCATTTCCTATGAATCAACAGATTTCATTTCCTATGAATCAACAGATTTCATTTCCTATGAATCAACAGATTTCATTTCCTATGAATCAACAGATTTCATTTCCTATTCGCCGTCATCCATGACATGAATCAATCGATAGTGGGACCTTATTTGGCGAACATTGCATGTCATGACACATTAATGATATAGCCTACTTCATAAACAATTTGCATACCTCTGTGAGATATCATCAGAGCACATTTTATAGTGTTTTGTTCTGTGTCACGATGAACTACACATTAACACTAGACTCCCTGTAAACATTCCACTCATGTAGCAGAGAGAGAGAGAGAGAGAGAGAGAGAGAGAGAGAGAGAGAGAGAGAGAGAGAGAGAGAGACAGAGAGAGAGACGGATACAGACAGAGAGAGAGACGGATACAGACAGAGAGAGACGGATACAAACAGAGGGAGGGAGAGAGAGAGACGAATACAGACAGACAGACAGAGAGAGAGAGAGTAGTTCTGATGGGCTGCAGGCTGCTATCATGGAGGAGATGGTTTTGGTTTCTGCTGCTCTGCATGGCATTGGCCACCCCAGGCCAGTTTACTTTACCCATGTGGTGACATGCCACACACACACAGCCACGTGGGAACCCACACACACATATACACACACACACGCCCACACACACTCTAACGGGTCACTGCCTTGCACTCATGGCATATCAGAATAAGCGTGCATGCACACACACACCTGTATACACATCCACACACACGCAGGCTTTTTTTAATCAAATATTTAGGCTACATGATTAAGGATGTAAACAAAACAGTCCCATGTAAACATCTTGATATGGCCAATGCACTCAATTACACATAGACCACAACATACTGCATGAATTGGTGTGTGTTTGTGGTGTGTTTGTGTGTGTGCGTGTGCGTGTGAGTGTGTGTTTGTGGTGTGTGTGTGTGTGCGTGCGTGCGTGTGTGTGTGTTTGTGGTGTGTGCGTGCGTGTGTGTTTCGTGTGTGTGTGTGTGAGTGTGTGTGTGTTTGTGGTGTGTGCGTGCGTGCGTGTATGTGCGTGCGTGCGTGCGCGTGTGTGTGTGTGCGCGTGCGATCTCAATGCTATGTTTGTTGGAGACACAATCTAAAGACAGAAATGCACACTTTGATTAAAAGCTTTGAGTTCAGTCTCTTCTACACCGTCTGTATTTGTGATGTTGACAAACTCTCTGACCTTGTTGCTTTTTGACACATCACACCGTGTTTGAGACACACAGCTGCAGAAAGCTCATCCTGCTACAGTCTGTCAGGCTAATGTCTTCCGGATCCATCCATTCATACTGGAACACATGTTCATATGTTCCAGTTCTCTCCAGTAGACCGTAGGATCTGAGTCTGAAGTCTGACGAACAAAACTTCACAGATGTATTGCACCAACATGTATTTATGGTCCACATTATTTACTGCTTTACTGCAGTACTTCATGAGTAATCAGCATAATAGTTGTTCAACAGCACTGAATGACATTCCTGGTCTGTCCTCTCCTCTCTGTGTGAAAATGTTGGCTGGTGGTCATGGGTCGTTCCATGTTAGCGTCTCTATCGCCTTCAGAGCTATCCTCCTCCGTGCAGAGAGGGACACACAGAGACAGAGCGAGAGAGGGCGAGATAGAGGGCGGGGAGAGAAAGAGAGAGAGGGAGAGAGTCAGGGAGAGATTGATAGACAGGAAGAGAGAGAGAGAGAGAGAGAGCGAGAGAGAGACAGGGAGAGATAGAGACGGAGAGGGAGAGAGTCAGGGAGATATTGATAGACAGGAGGAGAGAGAGAGAGAGACAGGGAGAGATAGAGAGACATTAAGAGAGACTTTTGTATATTATCTACCTCAAATCAAATCAAATCAAATGTATTTATAAAGCCCTTCGTACATCAGCTGATATCTCAAAGTGCTGTACAGAAACCCAGCCTAAAACCCCAAACAGCAACCAATGCAGGTGTAGAAGCACGGTGGCTAGGAAAAACTCCCTAGAAAGGCCAAACTCACTTGCTTTGGCAATGTTAACACGTTTCCCATGCCAATAAAGCCCCTTGAATTGAATTGAAAAAAAAATGGACAGCGAGAGACAAGGAAAGACAGGGAGAGATAGAGGGAGAGAGAGCAGTCATGACTGCTGCTACTGCTGGGCTGGGCTGTCATGACTGCTGCTATCTGCAGCCTGTCTAGGTGTCTCAGCCCTATGAGAAAGGCCTTCAGACCTGCCCTTGTCTGCCATGACAAATACTTTTGGGGTGTGAGGCATGCTACCATGACGGTTTCAGGAAAAGGCCATGTCCATTTGTAATTAAAGTTGTTATTAAAACTGCAAAACTATTGATTACAAGTATTCATTTAATGTAGCTTTTTAATACAAATGATTAGATTGGAACATGTGAATAAAACAGCATTTCTGGTGTGTATGTTGCCAATGTGACATGTTTGGTTCTTCCAGTTGTCTGTATGTGCTTGTCCTCCTGACACTGATCTGTGAGGAAGTGGAGGAATACAGGGGCTGTTTGAGCTGTGTGGAGGCTCTGTTACATGATGGAATGGTACATTGTCCTGGTGTTCAGTCTCTACTGCAATGTCAGGAAGAGATCTGAGCTCCTGACAGCCCGGGTCAACTGGGGTCAACCCTGCTTCACCCTGAGGGCCACCTGGAGACCCCACACTGGGCTGCTGCCTCACTGGGATTATCTGACACACACACACACACACACACACACACACACACACACACACACACACACACACACAGCTGTCTCTGTAGTCTACTGCCTTTGATGCCTCTCTCTCTCTCTGTCAATTCAATTCAAGGGGCTTTATTGGCATGGGAAACATGTCTTAACATTGCCAAAGCAACTGAGGTAGATAATATACAAAAGTGAAATAAACAATAAAAATCAACAGTAAACATTACACATACAGAAGTTCCAAAACAATAAAGACATTACAAATGTCATATTATGTATATATACAGTGTTGTAATGATGTACAAATGGTTAAAGTACAAAAGGGAAAATAAATAAGCATAAATATGGGTTATATTTACAATGGTGTTTGTTCTACACTGGTTGACCTTTTCTTGTGGCAACAGGTCACAAATCTTGCTGCTGTGATGTCACACTGTGGTATTTCACCCAGTAGATATGGGATGATGGCACATTGTGGGATTTCACCCAGTAGATATGGGAGTTTATCAACATTTGATTTGTTTTCGAATTCTTTGTGTATCTGTGTAATCTGAAGCAAATATGTCTCTCTAATATGGTCATACATTGGGCAGGAGGTTAGGAAGTACAGCTCAGTTTCCACCTCATTTTGTGGGCAGTGTGCACATAGCCTGTTTTCTCTTGAGAGCCAGGTCTGCCTGCGGCGGCCTTTCTCAATAGCAAGGCTATGCTCACTGAGTCTGTACATAGTCAAAGCTTTCCTTAATTTTGGGTCAGTCACAGTGGTCAGGTATTCTGCCACTGTGTACTCTCTGTTTAGGGCCAAATAGCATTCTAGTTTGCTCTGTTTTTTTGTTAATTCTTTCCAATGTGTCAAGTAATTATCTTTTTGTTTTCTCATGATTTGGTTGGGTCTAATTGTGCTGCTGTCCTGGGGCTCTGTGGGGTCTGTTTGAGTTTGTGAACAGAGCCCCAGGACCAGATTGCTTAGGGGACTCTTCTCCAGGTTCATCTCTCAGTAGGTGATGGCTTTGTTATGGAAGGTTGGGAATCGCTTCCTTTTAAGTGGTTGTAGAATTGAACGGCTCTTTTCTGGATTTTGATAATTAGTGGGTATCGGCCTAATTCTGCTCTGCGTGCCTTATTTGGCGTTTTACACTGAGGATATTTTTACAGAATTCTGCGTGCAGAGTCTCAATTTGGTGTTTGTCCCATTTTGTGAATTCTTGGTTGGTGAGAGGACCCCCGACTTTACAACCATAAAGGGCAATGGGTTTTATAACTGATTCGAATATTTTTAGCCAGATCCTAATTGGTATGTTGAATTTTCATGTTCCTTTTGATGGCATAGAATGCCCTTCTTGCCTTGTCTCTCAGATCGTTCACAGCTTTGTGGAAGTTACCTGTGGCGCTGATGTTTAGCCGAGGTATGTAGAGTTTTTGTGTGCTCTAGCTAGGGTAGTGGTTCCCAAACATTTTATAGTCCCGCACCCCTTCAAACATTCAACCTCCAGCTGCGTACCCCCCCTCTAGCACCAGGGTCAGTCAGCACACTCTCAAATGTTGTTTTTGACCATCATTGTAAGCCTGCCACCCACACACTATACGATACATTTATTAAACATAATAATTAGTTTTTGTTACAACCCGACTCGTGGGAAGTGACAAAGAGCTCTAATAAGGTCAGGGCACAAATAATAACATAATAATAAATCAATAATTTAGCTCTTTATTGAACCGTCTTACATATAAAACCTTATTTGTTAAGTGAAAATTGTGAATAACTCACCACAGGTTAATGAGAAAGGTGTGCTTGAAAGGATGCACATAACTCTGCAATGTTGGGTTGTATTGGAGAGAGTCTCAGTCTTAAATCATTTTCCACACACAGTCTGTGCCTGTATTTAGTTTTCATGCTAGTGAGGTGCTTCACTATATCACATTAGACATTGTCTGTAAGCTTGAGTTCATTTGCACAAAAAATCATACAATGATGGAAAGACCTGTGTGTTGTCCTTATTAATGCAGACAGAGAAGAGCTCCAACTTTTTAATCATAGTCTCAATTTTGTCTCACACATTGAATATAGTTGGGGAGAGTCCCTGTAATCCTAGATTCAGATCATTCAGGTGAGAAACAACATCACACAGATAGGCCAGTCGTGTGAGAAACAACATCACCCAGACAGGCCAGTCGTGTGAGAAACAACATCACCCAGATAGGCCAGTCGTGTGAGAAACAACATCACCCAGATAGGCCAGTCGTGTGAGAAACTCGTCATCATGCAAGTGGTCAGACAAGTGAACACTATGTCAGTAAAGAAAACTTGAAGCTCGTCTCTCAATTCCAAAAAACATGTAAATACATTGCCCCTTGATAACCAGCACACTTCTGTATGTTGTAAAAGCATTACATGGTCGCTGCCCATATCTTTGCATAGTGCAGAAAATACACGAGAGTTCAGGGACCTTGCTTTAACAAAGTTAACCGCAAGAGAGTAGCTGTTAATGTGATTGGATGTTAATTATTAATTACATTGTGTTGTTATTTCTCTGAACACTAGATGGTTTAATGTTATTTTTGGCTGTGAAACAAGGTTAATCAGGCGAGGAAAAAACCTCACCCAAATGTATATCCCTGTTGAACTGTTTGAAAATGTGAAGCATTATATATATATTTTAAATATGAATCACATTTTTAGTTGGCGTACCCCCTTCGGCATTGCGCGTACCTCTGGGGGTAGATGGAATTTGTGGTCCTGGCAACTGGACATTTATTGGAACACAAATATTTTTGTCTTACATTCAAGGCTCTCTCTCGCTCTCTCTCGCTCTCTCTCGCTCTCTCTCGCTCTCTCTCGCTCTCTCGCTCTCTCTCGCTCTCTCTCGCTCTCTCTCGCTCTCTCGCTCTCTCTCGCTCTCTCGATCTCTCTCGCTCTCTCTCGCTCTCTCTCGCTCTCTCGCTCTCTCTCGCTCTCTCTCTCTCTCGCTCTCTCTCGCTCTCTCTCTCGCTCTCACTTTCTCTCTCTCTCTCTCTCGCTCTCTCTCGCTCTCTCGCTCTCTCTCGCTCTCTCTCTTGCTCTCTCTCTCTCTCGCTCTCTCTCTCGCTCTCTCTCTCGCTCTCTAGTTGCTGAGTCTGTAGCATAGTGCTATAGGATGAAAGGGTCTATGTGGGCAGAGGGAAGAGGGGCGGTATGGGAGCTGGATGTTCCCCCGTTTTGTTCTCTCTGACCCCCAGAAAGATGCTGTCACCCCAGGGGTCACAGGGAGGGGTGGGCTGAGTGACTGGAGGACCACCTCCTGTCATCGTAGAGTGATTTATGGAAGAGCTCGAACAATCCCACCTCCTGTATAGCTAGATACATCCCAAATGACACCCTATTCCCTACGTAGTGCACAGGGCCCTAGTCAAATGTAGTGCACCATTAAGGGAATAAGGGTGCCATTTGGGATGCCCCCTACAGTGAGGCCTGTCTCAACTCTCTCCTCTTCACTTTTCTCCTCTTCTCTTTTCTTTCTCTCTGTTCTTTCTCTCAGTCTCTCTGTTCTTTCCCATCTGAGCCAAAAGGTTGAAGGTGAAAGCTGATGCTGCTTCAGAATCAATAGATGTTAAATGAAAGCTGCCACCCATAAGACCATTCATTACTACACTATACAGAGTCACTACACACAGTCACTACACAGTCACTATACCGTCACTACACACAGTCACTACACAGTCACTACACAGTCACTACACAGTCACTACACACAGTCACTACACAGCCACTATACACAGTCACTACACAGTCACCACACAGTCACTATACACAGTCACTACACACAGTCACTACACACAGTCACTACACAGTCACCACACAGTCACCACACAGTCACTACACAGTCACTACACACAGTCACTATACAGTCACTATACACAGTCACTATACATAGTCCCTACCATGTCAATACACAGTGACTACACAGAGTCACTACACAGTCACTACACAGTCACTATACACAGTCACTACACAGTCACTATACACAGTCACTACACCGTCAATACACAGTGACTACACAGTCACTATACACAGTCACTACAAAGTCAATACACAGTCACTACACAGTCACTATACACAGTCCCTACCATGTCAATACACAGTGACTACACAGAGTCACTACACAGTCACTACACAGTCACTATACACAGTCACTACACACAGTCACTATACACAGTCACTACAAAGTCAATACACAGTCACTACACAGTCACTATACACAGTCCCTACCATGTCAATACACAGTGACTACACAGAGTCACTACACAGTCACTACACAGTCACTATACACAGTCACTACACACAGTCACTATACACAGTCACTACAAAGTCAATACACAGTCACTACACAGTCACTATACACAGTCCCTACCATGTCAATACACAGTGACTACACAGAGTCACTACACAGTCACTACACAGTCACTACACAGTCACCACACAGTCACTACACAGTCACCACACAGTCACTACACAGTCACTACACACAGTGACTACACCGTCAATACACAGTGACTACACAGTCACTATACACAGTCCCTACAACGTCAATACACAGTGACTACACAGTCACTATACACAGTCACTACACACAGTCACTACACAGTCACTACACAGTCACTACACCGTCACCACACAGTCACTATACACAGTCACTACACACAGTCACTATACACAGTCACTACAAAGTCAATACACAGTCACTACACAGTCACTATACACAGTCCCTACCATGTCAATACACAGTGACTACACAGAGTCACTACACAGTCACTACACAGTCACTACACAGTCACCACACAGTCACTACACAGTCACCACACAGTCACTACACAGTCACTACACACAGTGACTACACCGTCAATACACAGTGACTACACAGTCACTATACACAGTCCCTACAACGTCAATACACAGTGACTACACAGTCACTATACACAGTCACTACACACAGTCACTACACAGTCACTACACAGTCACTACACCGTCACTACACCGTCACCACACCGTCACTACACACAGTCACTACACAGTCACTACACAGTCACTACACAGTCACTACACAGTCACCACACAGTCACTACACAGTCACTACACACAGTCACTATACACAGTCACTACACCGTCAATACACAGTGACTACACAGTCACTATTCACAGTCACTACAAAGTCAATACACAGCCACTACACAGTCACTATACACAGTCCCTACCATGTCAATACACAGTGACTACACAGAGTCACTACACAGTCACTACAGTCACTATACACCATCACTATACACAGTCACTACACAGTCACTACACACAGTCACTACACAGAGTCACTACACACATTCACTACACAGTCAGTACACACAGTCACTACACCGTCTCTACACCGTCTCTACACAGTCACTACAAATTCTCTACACAGTCTCTCTCTTTCACACACACACACACACACACACACACACACACATACACACACACACTACAATTTTGCACACACAGTCACTACACAGTGCCTACACCCAGTTCCTACAGAGTCATTACACAGTCACACACCTCCCCATTAGAGTAGTCCAGAGAGGGGCATTGTTGGAGGTGGGCTGGTAGGGAAGTAGCAAAAATAAACGTTTGAAAGAGGTTGTATTTATTACTTATATTAAAGTTGCAATATGTAACTTTTTGGTCTACCAGTTTAGATCTGTCATTGTTATTGTGATTATCTACACTATACTTGCTTATTTTATCACATGAACTGAAATTAGGCAAACTATTAGCAACCAGGAAATGGTGGAGCGATTTCTGCATATTGCACCTTAAACGTTTGATGTCATTTTTCGATCAACCTGGTAGGAAATGTTGCTGGTAAAACAAATCATAACCCATTATTCTACTTCCTTTTCTTTCATTCTGCTGTAAATAAGAAAGTCAACGTTGTGGAATTAGATTTCACGCATTTCTTTATGTGGAAAGTTCTGGAAAGAAAGACTATGCAAAATAATAACTTATTATACTCAGTCTGTGACATTTCCGCATTGGTTGGGGTTGGGATTTTTTAATAGCTCAATTGTACATTCATCCGCTGTCCATGCTGCGCTTGGCCACTGTTCATGCCTCCTGCCTCTAACTAGAAGGATGGCTGTAGAGGAGGGAGAGAAAGAGCAGGAGGAATGTTCCCCTGCTAAGACGTCATGCAGTGTGTGACCGTGCACACTGCCAGGCCTTCGCTCTCTAGGACTGCATCCCAAATGGCACCCTATTCCCTATTTAGTGCACTACTTTTAACCATGGGTTCTGGTCGAAAGTAGTGCAGGGAATACGGTGCAATTTGCTGTACAACCTGGGTCCTCTCTCACAGGTACAAGTCCTTCCTGGAAACCTTCCATTTACCTTTTGAATAGGAGTAGTGGGACACTTTATCACAGACCTGGATGTCTGGTTGAAACAGTGACTTCACAGGGAAGCTGGTCTATAACTGGAGAGTTACGGTAACACGAGGAACTGGAATAGCAATAGTATACGCTTGATTCATTTCCCTTGGCATGTGATGACATACTTATTCGTTTTCGCTCTGTCTGCGCTCGCAGATTCCATTGATAATGGGACATTTCTGAGAAAATAGAATCACAGTCGTGGTTCTCACTATGGGTTTCTATCCGTATGCATTATGGCTTGAGTGAGTCCGCTCACCACCCCCCCGTGTCCATAGAAACCCAATATTCACTGTAATGCATTATTTATAGGACACATAATAATTAATGCACCTGTTGTCCTGGTCTTTCCCTGGATAAGGTGATGTCCCACAATGCAGCCTGATAGAGGCATCAAGTTGACACACTGAACTGTTCCCTGATTTAATCAATTTAATCAGTGAATTATTATAGCCTCCGCCCTCCAGCTTCTCTCTCTCCTCTGTGTTAATGGTGCCGGTCGAGTTACAGTAGGTCTATCTTTTTATGGTCCTGTGCTACTGATCTGGGACCTGTCTGGGACTCTTTTAGCTGTGATCCACGTCAGGCAGGAGGCTCAGCAGGGCCTCGGCTAGCAGGCTGCCCGTGACTGCACATCTTTGGCCAGTGTTAACTTTGGAAAGTTAACACGGAGTCCAGTGTCAGTCCAGACGGCTCAGACTCAGTATATTACTATAGTTAGGAAAGAGCGACCAGGACTGGGCTGCCTTCACCACAGTAGAAGGAAGAGAGTGCACGGGAGAAAGAGTGGAGGACAAATATGGAAATGAAAGACAGGATGGGTGAGGAGGATAAGAGACAGAGAGAGAGACAGAAAGAGAGACAGAAAGAGAAAGAGAAAGAGAGAGAGACAGACAGACAGACAGAGACAGAGAGAGAGAGAGAGAGACAGACAGACAGACGGACAGAGACAGAGAGATGTCAGTGAATGATCACTGTGAAATCCACACATAAAACCTCAACTCTGTTGCACTGCCTATTCATTTTTTAGATGGAGTGAATAAACAAATTCTCTGAATGGATCCTGTGGATGCCTGATTAGTTTTCTGTAGTAGTTGAAATAACGGTTTGGACAAACACAAAACAACAACCCAAACAACTGTCTCCCGGAAGCCATATTGAAGAACGCTATGAGATCTCATTGCTCAAAGCTGGACGTTTTTACCAGAGACAGACGGGTGTTTTGTGATGAGACTCAGGGGATGAGAGCCCCAAGCCTATGTCCCAAATTGAACCCTAATTCCCTATATGGACCTTGGTCAAATGTAGTGCACTGTATAGGGAATAGGGTGCCAAGTGTAACCCACTCATTTAATGCAGGAATCCATCTCATTCAGCCTGGTATTATGACTGGTTATCTCCAGTCATAATGACCCTCGGGGGTCTGGGTAAAGAGATCAATGACCCTCTGGGGTCTGGGTAAAGAGATCAATGACCCTCTGGGGTCTGGGTAAAGAGATCAATGACCCTCGGGGGTCTGGGTAAGGAGATCAATGACCCTCGGGGGTCTGGGTAAGGAGATCAATGAGCCTCGGGGGTCTGGGTAAATGGATCAGATGGGTTTTTAGACTTCTCTCATGTTGTGTTCAGAATGACAAATTAGCAAGTCGACAGACACGGCCATGTTTCTGTGTATGTTTGTTACTCTGAAACAGCACGGTTATTTCCCCAGTTGGCACTTGGTTGACAGAAGGTTCCAAAAGCATCAAAAATAGATGAATAAGATACAACAGGGACTAGTGTTTAATACAGTAAGATTAGATGGAGCTCTACTCTTCTGTGCAGAATCTTGTAATAGCCATGTTTTTGTTTTTCATCGATATTGTTTACTCATTTTGGACTTGGAGACGGTGAATGTGTGGGTAGCTCTTATTGGAGGATGGTTGTATGGTTGGGGCATAGTTCCCTTGGTCAGCTGATAGTAAAAGGGGTTAGTGGCGCATGTTCACTACCAATAGAGAAAAACAGATTTTAAAACATATTAGTGATTTAATAATTCAATAAATTAATTGAATAATGTACTAATATTTCTCATATGATTTTTGTTAGACAAACCATCATGTGATGCATGGATGTTTGGTAAAGAAAGGTTAGACTTTTGTGCCTAATCATCATCATCATCGTCATGACCACCATCATCATCATTACCATCATCATTACCATCTTCATCACCATCATCATCACCATCATCATCATCATCATCACTACCATCATCACCACCATCATCATCATTACCATCATCATTACCATCTTCATCACCATCAATATCATCATCATCACCATCATTATCATCATCATCATCACCATCATCATCACCATCACCACCATCTTCACCACCATCATCATCATTACCATCTTCATCATCATCACCACCACCACCATCATCATCATTACCATCATCATCACCATCATTATCATAATCATCACCACCATCATCACCATCATCATCATCATTACCATCATCATCATCATCTCCTCAGTCACTTGGTATGTGTGACTAGAGAGGTCAGCTGTTCAGCTTTGATGATTTGAAGATAGGCATGAAAGAATGCCCTGGATATTAACGGTGACGTCATCAGTCCTCAGGAAAATATAGATTAGCATCAGGAGGTAAAAATGGAACGTTGTTCATTAGCTGGTTCTAAATACTTCCACCAGCTAGCTGATAGATGCTTCCATCTATAGACATAATCCTACACACAGTACTGTATATTTTTAGCATTAGCATCATCACATACTTTATATTTAGCATATCCTATCTCCATCTTGTCCCAGCTCAGCCCTAATCCAGGAATCCTGACCCTGGTTTATTTTGTGATCTAACCCACATTCACTCTGGGTATAGCAGTTGGTTTCTCTAACCTCTCAGCTAATGCATCAACTTTCTAAAGGAGATTATTTTTATCATTCATTCTATGATTAGATTCAGTTAATGGACACTCTGGCTATGGCTTCTATTTTGAGATGAATGACGGCATAGCATTGCCAATTATAGTACACATCTTCCAGAGGACCTACACTTACACTCTGCTGTACACCTACACTCTGCTGTAACTTAGACTGTGCTGTAGTTTTGCTGTTAAAGCTTTTCTTTAGCTAGGCCGTAGTTTAGGCTATGCTGTAGTTTAGGCTATACTGTAGTTTAGGCTATGACCAGGGTTGGGGAGTAACAGATTAGATGTCATATGTTACATGTAAGGGATTACAAAAAAGGTCACTGTAATCCGTTACATTACCAGGAAAAATATTGTAATCAGATTACAGATACTTTTGAAAAACTAGATGATTACTTTTGAGTATTACTTTTAAATTCAGAAAGTATAATTGTGAGAAAAAAATCTTGGACACTTTTCTGTTTTCTCAATGGCATTCAAATCAGCATTGAAAAAGCGCAGGTTTAAGTTTGTTCCACCTGAGCGAGTCTGACCACAAGTCAGAGACCACTATGATGACACAACAAATGGGTTTGATGAATCGCGGGAAAAGAGCAGGAATAGGCTTTTGTAGACTACAGTCCAAGCTGTATGACCTCATGGCTTGGTTTTTGATCAGACATGCACTGTCAACTGTGGGACCTTATATAGACAGGTCTGTGCCTTTCCAAATCATGTCCAATCAATTGAATTTACCAAAGGTGGACTCCAATCAAGTTGTAGAACAAATTGTAGAAACAAGGATGATCAATGGAAACAGGATGCTCACTTTTGAGACTTATAGCAAAGGGTCTGAATATTTATGTAATTAAGGTATTTCTGTTTTTTATTTGTAATACAATTGCAAACATTTCTACAAGCCTGTTTTCACTTTTTTAATTATGGGGTATTGTGTGTAGATTGATGAGGAAAAAATGTATTTCCGAATGCACTGTATGCTGTAGATTTTGCTATGCTGTAGCTAACTGTAACTGTGCTGTAGTTAAGGCTATGCTGTAGCTAACTGTAGCAGTGCTGTAGTTTAGGCTATGCTGTAGATAACTGTGGCGATGCTGTAGTTAAGGCTATGCTGTAGCTAACTGTATCTACCATAGAGGTGCTGTAGTTAAGGCTATGCTGTAGCTAACTGTAGCAGTGCTGAAGTTAAGGCTATGCTGTAGCTAACTGTAGCAGTGCTGAAGTTAAGGCTATGCTGTAGCTAACTGTAACTAATTGTAGCAGTGCTGAAGTTAAGGCTATGCTGTAGCTAACTGTATCTACCATAGAGGTGCTGTAGTTTAGGCTATGCTGTAGCTAACTGTAGCAGTGCTGTAGTTTAGGCTATGCTGTAGCTAACTGTAGCAGTGCTGTAGTTTAGGCTATGCTGTAGCTAACTGTAGCAGTGCTGTAGTTTAGGCTATGCTGTAGCTAACTGTAGCAGTGCTGTAGTTTAGGCTATGCTGTAGCTAACTGTAGCGGTGCTGTAGTTTAGGCTATGCTGTAGCTAACTGTAGCAGTGCTGTAGGTTAGGCTATGCTGTAGCTAATTGTAGCGGTGCTGTAGTTAAGGCTATGCTGTAGCTAACTGTATCTACCATAGAGGTGCTGTAGTTTAGGCTATGCTGTAGCTAATTGTAGTGGTGCTGTAGTTTAGGCTATGCTGTAGCTAACTGTATCTACCATAGAGGTGCTGTAGTTTAGGTTATGCTGTAGCTAACTGTAGCGGTGCTGTAGTTTAGGCTATGCTGTAGCTAACTGTATCTACCATAGAGGTGCTGTAGTTTAGGCTGTATTGTAGCTAACTGTAGCGGTGCTGTAGTTTAGGCTGTATTGTAGCTAACTGTAGCTACTGTAGGGATGATGTAGTTAAGGCAATTCTGTAGCTAACTGTAGCAATGCTGAAGTTAAGGCTATGCTGTAGCAACCTGTAGGTGTCTCGACTGTCTCACAGAGTCCCATACAGAACCTTAGCTGTCTCGACTGTCTCACAGAGTCCCATACAGAACCTTAGCTGTCTCGACTGTCTCCCAGAGTCCCATTCAGTACTTTAGCTGCCAAGTCGGGGCAGGTTCTTTGCTTACACTGCAAATCACCCCTCTGCTTTGAGTGATAGATTTACACATCCAGAGGATCTGTCCCAGATGGCACCCTATTCCCTATATAGAGCACTACTTTCGACCCAGAGGAGGCTGGTCAAAAGTAGTGCACTATGTAGGGAACGTGATGACATTCGGGATGCAGAGAAGAGGCCATGAAACCAAGTGAGCCGTTGTCTGACTTATGCTACACCACTCCAGGGTCCACATGTTGCACATACTGGGCTGGGAACGCAGGTTAATGGATTCCCAAGGATGATGAGAGGAATGCTCCCCCTCCACAGAATGCCATGTGAAAGACAGCTTGATGAGGACGGGGGAAAGAAAGAGGGGGAAAAGGCAGCCAAGAATTCGGCAGAGATGGGTTCTGTCTACCTAGTGACTGAGTGATGTCATAGCCACATGGAACATGTGTGCAAGTAATCAATGGACGGTTGTGTTTGCTTAAACCCTCACACTTCTGTAATGAATCAAGCTTTTATTTTCTCCATTGTTATTTCTTTCAATCAACCTGTCAACGTGAGGTGCATGTGCTGCTCAACTGGGAGAGGTGTGGGAGAAGACCGCAAATCTCCCGACAGTTGGAATTGGACAACGCTAATATTGCTGCTGTGCCGCGATACAAAGTGCCTGTGTCTCACTGATATCGCTATCGGGTTTCCACACCTTGACGACTCAAAACAAAGACCAAACAAGTGTTGAATGTGAGTCAGACTCGTCACATGGTGGTGTCTCACAGCCAGCAGGACTACAATACACCTTTATTCTTCCCCAGGCACATGGAGAAAACTGCTGTTTTAGGGGCAGGTCAATGGATTCTCTTAACCTCTACTGTCTCTAAGCATTAGAACGATATTCTGGTCTGTGATATGACTGATATGTTGTCTCACCTAGCTCCCTTAAGATGAATGCACTAATGGGTAACAGTGTCTGAATAATTACTCAAATGTAAATGTACATTTATTATTATTTACCTTTATTTAACTAGACAAGTCAGTTAAGAACAAATTCTTATTTTCAATGACGGCCTAGGAACAGTGGGTTAACTGCCTGTTCAGGGGCAGAACGAGTTGAGTGAGGACACTAAAAAAGATAAATTAACATGGGAGAGAGTCAATGTCATTTCATTACACAATAACACACCTGTCCTGTAGTGAAGAGTCCCAGAGGAGTAGTGTTTCACAACAGAGCAAATCTGAGGGAGTACCTGTAGCTCTCATGCCATCTGTGAGACAAGGACACCAGTGAGGAGGAGGAGGAGGAGTGAGCGGGATAAAGGGTACTGTTGGCAGCCAGCTCTGCTCCTCCGCATGTTCCAAGGCCCTGCAGCCCATATTTCAACAGACCTCACAACAGGCCTTACAACAGACCTCACAACAGAACTCACAACAGGCCTCACAACAGGCCTCACAACAGACCTCACAACAGACTCACAACAGAACTCACAACAGACCTCACAACAGACCTCACAACAGACCCCAAAACAGACCTCACACTGCATTCACAGGAAATTGGAGTCACATGGATCTCTGGGAGATCTCTGCTCTGGTTTTCTCTCTGTCTGAAAAGTGCCCATTGAACAGAATGAAGAGTGTTTTTATGAGTCTATTTGTTTTCTAGCCTGTGGTCAGAAACTGAGTTTGAACCAGTGATATTTCTATTCAGGCTACCATCCCCATTCATTTGTCTGTCATGGGATGTAGTGTTGTGTGATACGATGTCTTGACTACTGTCAAACACAGAGCATAGAGAATTATTCTTCCTTCCAATAGGGATAGTTGCTGAAAGCATCATGATATAATAGCAGTCTGAAAATGAAGCGAATCAATGTAATGAACAATGACCTATGGTGTTTGGATAGAGTTGACCTCATCTGACTCCCAGTCAGTCACTCTACAATACAATAATGAATGGCTCAAAACAACTGTTGACACTTCACATTCACGTTAGCTTAAGGTAGACCAGCTATCACTGAGGTCCACCAGGGAGGCTGGATCAAGGAAAGGACTGCATCTCAAATGGTACTTGATTCCCTATGCAGCCATTTGGGCCCTGGTCAAAAGTAGTGCACTACATAGGGAATGTGATACCATTTGAGACTCAACCCCAAACTCCTTTTGGGAAATAAACAGAGTGATAGATGGGGTAATGTAAGCATGAGGGATCCAACAGCAGTCACCTGTAGCAGCTTTGGTCTTGGCAGGCAGAGTAAACACTGGGGAGCAGGAGGACCTATGCCTGACCTCAGTGTCAAACACCCCAATATGGATCACTTCAGTGAGGGAGGCAGGCTTGTCCTCACCCTTACCTCCACCCATACCAATATCTTCTCTCTCTCTCTCTCTCTCTCTCCCGCTCTCTCTCTCTCTCTTTCTCTCAACCTCCTATTCTTATATTTGACCAGGATGGACACCACACTCCAGTTATGTAACGCTGTGTTATGAATTCTCTGTGGTTTCAGAGTTATTTTGTCTCGACTGCCACTCGATGTAAAAAAACAAAAAGGCCAATATGGTAATGTGGGTTAACTGTGTGGATGAGACAGGAACAACTACAGGCCGACGCAAAGACACAAAGATAGATTCATTAAAACGTTGAAGCTTTCCACAGTTTGGCTGTTTACAGCTAAGGCCTCCTGGCTCGTGTGACAAAGCGGGGTCACAGCCGGCCCCAGTCCGCCCCGCGAACAGACTGGGAAGTCAGCTGACAGTCACTCACACACACACACACACACACAAACACACACACACACACACACACACACACACACACACACACACACACACACACACACACACACACACACTCACACTCACACACAGCTCTTGCATCTCTCAGTCCTTCCCACTGATGTGGCAGAACGCACAGCAGAGGGACAAAGACATGGAAGACATTAAGGCTGGCTAAAAACAACAAGCTAAGTGCAGGCTCCCTCTCCGCAATGCAAACACAAAGTGTTCAAACTCAGCTGCAAATATACACATTTTGACTTGGACGGCGGGGGAGGCTGGTTTTACTTTCATATTTATATAAGCGCCTGTTTCACAGGATGCAGAGCCATAGGCATTTAGTGGGTTCCATAAGCTGTGTTAACATCAAGATGAAACCGACTGAAAATGACATTAAGATCAGGGGTTGACATAAGCATGTTGGTGTCGAGGTAGTAAGTTAGAATGTGGTAGAAACCATCCTGACGTCTGCTGCCCAGAATGTGCCAATGTTTGGAAAGTTTTTGACTATATGTGCATTCCAAATGGCACCCTATTCCATATATCAGGGCTACCCAACCCTCTTTCTGGAGAGCTACTGTCCTGTAGGTTTTCAGTCCAACCCTAATTTATCATATCTGATTCAGCTAGTTAAGGTCTTGCTGAGCAGCTAATAAGTCGAATCAGGTGTGTTAAATTAAGGTTGGACTGAAAACCCACAGGACGGTAGATCTCCAGGAAGACGGTTGGACTGAAAACCCTCTGCCCTATATACTCCCTATGGGACCTGGTTAAAAATACGACGACGAGGCCTCCAGAGGGTGGGACCTATGCTGTATTCCAAATCAGAGTCCCAAATTGCACCCTTTTTCCCTATTTAGTGCACTACTTTTGGTCAAAAATAGTTCACTATTTTGGAAATAGGGTGCCATTTGAGATGGAAACTGATTGGATGTATTTTCTTCTAATTGCTTGCATACTGTATTGCTTATCTAATCATCACCCCTACAGTAGTGCCAGGGGGTAAGGGTTTAGGGGTGTAAGGAGTATGGGCTAGGGGTATCTGGAATTCAGGGTGGCATTGTACTTCCATTGGTCCCCTAAAGCAGGCGTCGGCAACACCCGCAGCTGAACCTAGTTGCCTACCTCTGCCCTAAAGCGAGTCTCCCAACCAAGTTCAAATTAGCAACATGAGGAATGCCATGTGATGATTATGTTACATCCAAACACTCCTCGGGTTTCAGATCATATCCCTTTTTAAAAGGCTGACCTTTCTAAACATGACTATTCTAGAACCTCTGAATTTCTAGAACTATGAAGGACCACTTCATGAAAGTATATACAGTATCTATCTGGACCAATGGCCTTCCTTTGACTGCAGCTTCTAAAAGCCTTTCTACTTTTGGCTTTATAGGACCTGGTACTTTGAGTCAGCAAGACAGATGAGGGGTCTTCACCACTCTAAACAGACCCAAGAGTGAGAGTGCACACTGGGCATAGACGTCAGTTCAACCTCTAGTTTTGATTTACATTTGGTTAAGTTGTCAAATAAGGTGAATTCAATGTGAAATCAACAAAAACAATTTACCATGTCATTGGATTTAGGTTAAAAGTTGGGGGAAAAAAAGACGAAACGTCCTTACGTTGATGACAAATCCGATTAGTTTTCCACGTTGATTCAATGTCATCAAATAGATTTTGTGGGTTGAAATGAGGATGACGTGGAAACAACATTGATTCAACCAGTTTCTGCCCAGTGGGTGATGATTGATGGGGAAATCCCGGGCACCCCAATATTTGTTCAAAATGACACCCTATTCCCTATATAGTGCACTGCTTTTGATCAGGGCCCATAGGGATGTAGCCCTAGTGGGTGGATCAAAGTTGTTTTCCTCAAACCTTTATTGCTAACAGAGTGAGATGTGGGGTCTGACTCTGAAGCTGTCTGACTGGCTGTTAACAAATGACTAGCGGTTGGATTGTGCTTCTGGCGGAACTACAATATACAGTGCCTTCATAAAGTATTCAGACCCCTTGACTTTTTCCACATTTTGTTACATTACAGCCTTATTCTAAAATGGATTAAATGTAAAAAATCTTCCGCAATCTACACACAACACCCCATAATGACAAAGCGAAAACAGGTTTTTAGAAATGTGTGCAAATGAATAAAAAACATAAATACCTTATTTACATAAGTATTCAGACCTTTTGCTATGAGACTCGATATTGAGCTCAGGTGCGTCCTGTTTCCATTGATCATCATTGAGATGTTTTTACAACTGTCTATATAAGTACACCTGTCTATATAAGATCCCACAGTTGACAGTTCATGTCAGAGCAAAAAATCAAGCGGTCGGATGAATTGTCCGTAGAGCTCTGAGACAGGATTGTGTAGAGGCACAGATCTTGGGAACGGTACCAAAAAAGGTCCCCAAGAACACAGTGGCCTCCATCATTGTTAAATGGAAGAAGTTTGGAACCACCAAGACTCTTCCCAGAGCTGGCCGCCCGGCCAAACTGAGCAATCGGGGGAGAAGGGTCTTGGTCAGGGAGGTGACCAAGAACTTGTTTATCACTGAGAGAGCTCTAGAGTTCCTCTGTGGAGATGGGAGAACCTTCCAGAAGGACAACCATCTCTGCAGCACTCCACCAATCAGGGTTCTATGGTAGAGTGGCCAGACGGAAGCCACTCCTCAGTAAATTGCACATGACAGCCCGCTCGGTTTGCCAAAAGGCATCTAAAGACTCTCAGACCATGAGAAACAAGATTCTCTGGTCTGATGAAACCAAGATTGAACTCTTTGGCCTAGAAGCCAAGCATCACATCTGGAGGAAACCTGGCACCATCCCTACGGTGAAACATGGTGGTGGCAGCATCATATTGTGTGGATGTTTTTCAGTGGCAGGGACTGGGAGGCTTGTCAGAATTGAGGGAAAGGTGAACGGAGCAAAGTATAGAGAGTTCCTTGATGAAAACCTGCTCCAGAGCGCTCAGGACCTCAGACTGGGGCGAAGCTTCACCTTCCAACAGTACAATGACCCTAAGCACACAGTCAAGACAACGCAGGAGTGGCTTTGGGACACGTCTCTGAATGTCCTTGAGTGGCCCAGCCAGAGCCCGGACTTGAACCCGATTGAACATCTCTGGAAAGACCTGAAAATAGCTGTGAAGCAACACTCCTCATCCAACCTGACAGAGCCTGAGAGGATCAGCAGAGAAGAATAGCAGAAACTCCCCAAATACAGGTGTGCCAAGCTTGTAGTGTCATACCCAAAAAGACACAAGGCCGTAGTTGCTGCCAAAGGTGCTTACACAAAGTACTGAGTAAAGGGTCTGAATAGTTATGTAAATGTGATATTTCAGTTTTGTATTAATAAATTAGCAAACATTTCTAAAAACCTGTTTTTGCTTTATAAGTTTTATTTATTTATTTTATTTAACCTTTATTTAACTAGGCAAGTCAGTAAAGAAACTAATTCTATTTACAATGACGGCCTACTGGGGAACTGCCTTGTTCAGGGGCAGAATGACAGATTTTTAACTTGTCAACTCAGGGATTCGATCCAGCAACCTTTCGGTGACTGGCCCAGCGCTCTAACCACTAGGATACCTGTCACCGTCATTATGGGGTATTGTGTGTAGATTGATGAGGGGGAAACATTTTTTTAGGAATAAAGCTGTAATGTAACAAAATGTGTAAAAAGTCAAGGGTTCTGAATACTTTCCAAAGGCACTGTTTCTCTCTCTGTCTGCAGGTTGCAGGCCAGACAGTGTGTCTTTTCTTTAGGGAGACAATCACCTCTTGATTAAGCATGGAGGCTGCAGGAGCTGTTGATATGAGGGAGTCAGAGGTGGCTGTTTGAAGATGAAGCCTGAGATAGGAACCTCTGGGTACCCTTGGGGAGAACCACATATTACCCTGCTTCTCCTTAGTTCCATGTTCAGCTCATCAAAATGGAGACCAGATGCCGATGGATGATAGACTAATTGTGGATTTCATAATGGATTTTACAAAGTCATGTAAAGCATATGGTTCATTGTGATTAGATAATACATTTTATGCCCCTCCCCATTCAATTTAGAAGGGATGATTATCTCTTTTGTCAACACACGTATGATGACTTTATAAACAGCGTGGCTTTGCTTTTTCTTATTCTCCCATGGGTTCCCTGAAGGTCCTTCTGATTCTCATTGTTGTAGCTAAGTGTGTGATAGTTTGTGGGTGACCAGAAGAGTTATTGTATACATGGGCCTTCCTGAGAGGATAACTGACTGTCAATCAACGGCTGTTTATTATTCATGAGTTATGTTGCCATGCCTCACATAACAACCATTGCAGCCATGTTAACGTATTGTCAGTCCAACACACAGAGGGTAATGTTAGGCATTTGATTGGTTGTCTCAAACAAAACTACTTTGGACTTTGCACAGTACTATTTGTCATTCTATCTGACAGCATGCCAAAGATTGTACTAAGACTTTCACAAGTTTTTTCCCTCTATTTATTTTCCTAAACCACAAAGACAAAAAGGCTGTTTTAATCTACGATACAAAATGATAAGCGCATGAGAAAGTAAACCCTGCCTTACATTACGCCCCATTATCAAATAAAATGAACCTAACAACAGCCCACTTGGAAGTATCCACATGAAATATCACAGCTCCATTAGCCTGACATGGTCAACAAACATTTCTCCCTCCATGCGGATACCATCGGCCCTGCCTCACTGTTTGTTTTACTCATTCAGGCTGCATCCCAAATGGTACCCTATTCCCTACATAATGCACTACTTTTGATCAGACCCCTATGGGCCCTGGTCAAAAGAAGTGCACTATATAGTGAAAAGGTTGCCATTTGAGACTCATTTCAGTCTGAATATGCTCCTTCCTCCCCTCTCCCCAGTTCAATAGTATGCAAATCAAAGCGTTCCTCCAACAGCCCGCCAAACAGAGGAGGACATTTGTGGGCCTGTAATTGCGCTAGCTGCAGTGTACTCTGGCTGGCTTATCTAACCCCTACTTTTCCTTTTAAATCATGGAAGATTTAGAATACATGGAGGTTATGCCGTCCTCTGTTTAAATCCCACAGTATGTCCTCTCTGTTTCAGGTCTTTGTGGAAGCTGGGTCCATCACACAGCATCAGATTTACCTGAACCATTTCAGAGCCAAATTCAGATCCATCCATCACCCAGCATCAGATTTATCTGAACCAGATCAGAGCCAAACTCAGATCCCAGCATCAGATTTATCTGCACCAGATCAGAGCCAAACTCAGATCCCTCGATCATCCAGCATCATATTTACCTGAACCAGATCAGAGCCAAATTCAGATCCCTCCATCACCCAGCATCAGATTTATCTGCACCAGATCAGAGCCAAACACAGATCCCTCGATCATCCAGCATCAGATTTACCTGAACCAGATCAGAGCCAAACTCAGATCCCTCCATCACCCAGCATCAGATTTATCTGAACCAGATCAGAGCCAAACTCAGATCCCTCCATCACCCAGCATCAGATTTATCTGAACCAGATCAGAGCCAAACTCAGATCCCTCCATCATCCAGCATCAGATTTACCTGAACCAGATCAGAGCCAGACACAGATCCCTCCATCACCCAGCATCAGATTTATCTGCACCAGATCAGAGCCAGACACAGATCCCTCCATCACCCAGCATCAGATTTACCTGAACCAGATCAGAGCCAAACACAGATCCCTCCATCACCCAGCATCAGATTTATCTGAACCAGATCAGAGCCAAACTCAGATCCCTCCATCACCCAGCATCAGATTTACCTGAACCAGATCAGAGCCAAACTCAGATCCCTCCATCACCCAGCATCAGATTTATCTGAACCAGATCAGAGCCAAACTCAGATCCCTCCATCACCCAGCATCAGATTTACCTGAACCAGATCAGAGCCAGACACAGATCCCTCCATCACCCAGCATCAGATTTACCTGAACCAGATCAGAGACAAACTCAGATCCCTCCATCACCCAGCATCAGATTTATCTGAACCAGATCAGAGCCAAACTCAGATCCCTCCATCACCCAGCATCAGATTTACCTGAACCAGATCAGAGCCAAACACAGATCCCTCCATCACCCAGCATCAGATTTATCTGAACCAGATCAGAGCCAGACACAGATCCCTCCATCACCCAGCTCACCCTTTACCTGTAGGACTTCTCTAGAGGGTTTAGAACCGTGCTTCAGCACCCATAGCATCCCATAGAGTCGGTGCAGTTTTGAGAGTACAGACCTATTTCCTGATTGGGCCATTATCTAGTAGCTGGTCAATGATACTGATGGAATGGAGACAGAATATAGCAGGTATAACATGAGAGGTTTAAAAAGGGCACCCAACCATGAAATGCACTCTGAATCAGTGAAATGACTTCATGCATCCATGCCTTTGATATAGTATCTGGCAAGGAATGAAAGTGTACCCCCACCCCTGCCCCACCCCTCTCTAAAGTAGTTAAACACCAAAACAACTCTTACCAGGTGTGGTGGAATTTACTGGAATCTCACTCCCTCCTCCCAGTCTGTTGAGACTTTGTTGACTCCTGTTCATCAGTGGCACGATAATCCACCCAGAGAATGTGGCTCAATACTATTTTCAGGACTGTTATGGGTCAGTGAAGTCTTATACCTGTACTGTACTGTACTGTACTGTAGGCCTTCAGAGTCCACTGTTCACCACCATAGTCCACAGTTTATTGTGGTGTGTTGTGTTTATTAGTAGTGTTTCCTCAGTCAGGGAAGTGTATGGACTGTGACTGTTCTATTCTAAAGTGTTCCATGGCTGAGGGTTCCAGTTCCAACAGTTCTTGGGTCTGTTGTTGATAAGAACACTGTTATCAAAGGATACGTCCCATGGTACCCTATTCTCAATACTGTGCACTACTTTTGACCAGTGCCCTATGTGCCTACAGATGTAAGATCTTAATTTGAGCCAGTTTGCTACAGCAGGAAAATAATTCTTCAGCAATAGGAAATTATTATTTGGATTATAATTAATTTACATTTTTGTAGGGGTTGATACATTTTTCATTAGGGAAAATCAAGTCTTAAATGTCAAAGTGAAAACTTCAGAAGCCTTTTTGCTCAAATACACAACTGCTTGCTCAAATACACAACAAGTTGAACAGTTTTCCTGCAACCGGGTGTGAAATTAAGATCCTACATCTGTTTAAGTGAATAAGGTGGCATTTGACATGAAGGCAACCTCTCCGTCTGTCCTCAGAGGCAGCAGTACTCAGGAGTTTTAACATGAAGGCAACCTCTCCATCCATCCTCAGAGGCAGCAGTACTCAGGAGTTTTAACATGAAGGCAACCTCTCCGTCCGTCCTCAGAGTCAGCAGTACTCAGGAGTTTTAACATGAAGGCAACCTCTCCGTCCGTCCTCAGAGGCAGCAGTACTCAGGAGTTTTGACATGAAGGCAACCTCTCCGTCCATCCTCAGAGGCAGCAGTACTCAGGAGTTTTAACATGAAGGCAACCTCTCCGTCCGTCCTCAGAGGCAGCAGTACTCAGGAGTTTTGACATGAAGGCAACCTCTCCGTCCGTCCTCAGAGGCAGCAGTACTCAGGAGTTTTAACATGAAGGCAACCTCTCCGTCCGTCCTCAGAGTCAGCAGTACTCAGGAGTTTTAACATGAAGGCAACCTCTCCGTCCGTCCTCAGAGTCAGCAGTACTCAGGAGTTTTGACATGGTGCTGTGATTGATCTTAACCACTACCAGGTGCTTAGGAAAGGTTTTGGGGGTAATGGTAATGGAGGTGGAGGGAGGGAGGGCGGTGGAGGGAGGTGGAGGGAAGGAGGGTGGTGGAGGGAGGGAGGTGGAAGGGAGGGAGGGCGGTGGAGGGAAGGAGGGTGGTGGAGGGAGGGAGGTGGAAGGGAGGGAGGGCGGTGGAGGGAAGGAGGGTGGTGGAGGGAGGTGGAAGGGAGGGAGGGCGGTGGAGGGTTGGAGGGGGTTTCTTAATGTAAAAACATCAGACGGTTCTAACTCTGGTACCAAAGTGTGAGGCTGATGGTGTCTGAGCTTGTTAAGGTGTGATCGTACAGGACCACTGCTTGTTGAAATGTGGTTGTTATGGAACCGAAAGAACAGCCCCCACACTCAATACAGGGTATTGTAGATTATTTCAAAAACGTGCTGTAGGGTTTTCGGGCGCTGTGTGGAAACAGTTCATTCAGCAACACTTCCACTCTATGTAATCCATATACCATGTTTATAGCACCATTACCCAAGCAGGTTTGACACCTGTCTATTGAGCTAGGGTTGGAACGTTATTTATTTGGATTTATTCATTTATTTTGGAGGCACTCTTATCCAGAAAGACTTACAGTAGTGAGTGCATACATTGTCATGTTCATTCGTACTGGTCCCCCGTGTGAATTGAACTCACATCCCTGGTGTTGCAAGTGCCATGCTCTACCAACTCATAGCAGGCTGTCTGTAAGAAGGTCAGGTATCGAGGACAGTGTGTGTCTGTGAGCCAGCACTGCAGGTATGGATGATGTTCCCTCGTCTTCTCTCTGTAGTGGGGAGAGGAATAGAAAACTACAATGGATATTTTCATTCAAGTCAATGTCCCATGATGGGTGGGTAGTTATACAATTGAAGTCGGAAGTTTACATGGTCTCTCTCTCTGCAACATCCCACTCTCTCTCACACCACCTCTCTCTCTTCCCCCTACACCCAGGCTCTGTTAGGCAGGTCATACATTCCTAGAGGAGTTCTCTCCTCATGGCCAGAGTATAGAGGGAGTGAAGTTCACAGGAGAACAAAGGAACCTCGTCCACATCACAGAACTTGAGACCTGAACGATTTCCATGTTTGGGAGAATTTGTACACGGTCGGGAAGAATCCAGCTACGACCGGTCCATTTTGTTTAATGTTCGTGAAACTCATGAGAGACAATACAGCCACATTACCATAACTCTGTTTATACAAGAGTCTCAGTTGTGAGGCTTGCATCTAATTGTTGTATAAAATGAATGAGTAAAGATGAAACTATTTGTGAAATTATGTAATGTGATTATAAAATGTTTAATGAAGGAACCTCCAATTTCCTTTGGAGTTTAACTAAATCATTGGCCCGCCCCATGAGCAAAGACATTGATCTGGCATCATGGGACAGCCCCTTTCTGCTGTTACGAATATAACCCCCACTGGGAGGAATTCCCTTCAGGCCAGCTTACCTCGATTACCACGAGAGGGCTAAGGTTTGAGACCAGACCAGCTTACCTCGATTACCACGAGAGGGCTAAGGTTTGAGACCAGACCAGGTTACCTCGATTACAACAAGAGGGCTAAGGTTTGAGGAGAAACCATAAACCTGAGCATAAGCTACGGTTGTAATGGTTGTTGAAACTCTGAGACTATCGCTACCGACAGAATAAGAGAAAATCTTTCATACTAATTACTAGTCTGCAGCTAGGAAGTCTATACCATTGAATGCGAAGGCCGACAACCGCCGAAACACCTATTCTATAACAACATTGCTGAATGTTACTCTGAACTATGCATTCTAACCACGGAAGAGAGAGCGAGGGCGGACAAACTCTCCAACAGAAAGACAAGATGATCCCAACAGAGATCACGACGACACACTGACTGTAAATATATATATTGATTGCAATTATTCCCGAATGAGTGAGCGTTCATGTGCAAAGGATTAGCATTTCAATGAATATGATTATCAAGTGTGTAGTGATTCATTTTCGTAATTCCCGCCTTTCTCAGTCTACACCCACTTCCCTTTTGTCCACCAAGCCGAAATACCGGTTTAGCCCACTAGGACACATCCCCTATCATTTCCTTGTAACCATATCTACTTTGTTTGTTTGTTTGTATGTGCATTTCTGTGACTATTTTGTTAGTGAACTTCTTTGGGGTACCCCCCCCCCTTCTTCTCAATTTCCGCATAAAGACATACCCTAATCTAACTGCCTGTAGCTCAGGCCCAGAGACAAGGATATGCATATTATTGGTATCATTTGAAAGGAAACACTCTGAATGTTGTGGTAATGTGAATTGAATGTAGGAGAATATAACACAATAGATCTGGTAGAAGAAAATATAAGGAAATAAACATACGTTTTCTGTTTTTTATTGTTGCTGCATCATCTTTCAAATGACCAAGATACAGATAGGATGCTGTAGATGATTTGAATGAAGAACATAAGATGGCAACAAGCTGAGCAAGTTTTGGACAGATAACTTCTGTCCAAAACAACCAAACATACATATAGGATGCTGTTAAAATATCTGAAAGTTATATTAGGAAAATTCTAACTTTGTAATCTGAATATTTTCCTTGGTGCCATCCTAGTTCATTACATTTACCTGATTAGTTAATCACGTAATAATAATTACAGAGAGTTGATTTGATAAACTAACAGTCTTCAGTTTAATGATGCCAAAGACACGACAACATACACCTTCACCAAATACAGTTAAACTCAGTCTTTCACAATTCCTGACATTTAATCCTATTAAAAATTCCCTGTCTTAGGTTAGTTAGGATCACCACTTTATTTTAAGAATGTGAAATGTCAGAATAATAGTAGAGAATGATTTATTTGAGCTTTTATTTCTTTCATCACATTCCCAGTGGGTCAGAGGTTTACATTGTAACGGTTTTGACTTGAGGTTATTATTTATAGGGGTGCCAGGTAGGTTGTGCCTACCAGAGAAAACATTGGTTTCTCCTTTTGGTTTGGGAGGGAATGAGTCCCATCTGGTCCGTCAAGTCTACACCAATACAAAGGACTTATGTAAAAGTCAGGATGGAAATAAACGTTTCATAAACCCTTAAAACATTGGAAATAACTTCAAAAACAACTGTATTATTTTGCGTGGGTTGTATTACCAACATAAATGATTACACACACATATAATAATATAAAACAATGAGTTCTGGTTCCTCCAGAAATGTCCTGTACCTCGGGCCTAAAAAGAGTCCAGCCCGGTAAAGAAGTTCAGGGAACTCAAGTGACCTTAGTCACACAATGTTTGTCCGTTCATACAAGTGTAGCGTACACCCAGTATTAATCATACAATCAATATAACAATTATTTTACCACACAACTATAAAGCGTATCAACTCTTACTAAGTCCTCAACTACAACTAAGTACATAAATCATCACAGTATACATCACATCAAAACAAATGAAATACCGTATACAGAAAGTTTGTAGTCAGTCGGTCAGTCAGACAATCCAATCCGCCAACAGATCTCCAGCGGAGAAAGGCCACGAAGAACAGAGAGGTGTAGTCCACGGACGCAAAGAGTGGCTCCGATCCTGGGTAAACTCTATTAGGCTACAAAACACACGTTTAACAGCAACAAAACAAACGGAATAGAGAAGCTTCAGAACTGAGGGTTGAACACATCCTCAATCACGTCTCCATCACAACCCCACTTTTGCGCAGCTGATGCTGGCTATTTAATTGGGAATTAAAGGGAAAGCACCTTATTGGAAGGAGAAGCACTGAGACGGTTCAGAAAAATTCAGGGCCGTCACAACATACACTCAATTAGTATTTGGTAGCATTGCCTTTAAATTGTTTAACTTGGGTCAAACGTTTCGGGGAGCCTTCCACAAGCTTCGCACATTAAGTTGGGTGAGTTTTGGCTCGTTCCTCCTGACAGAGCTGGTGTTGTGTCAGGTTTGTAGGCCTCCTTGCTCGCATACGCTTTTTCAGTTCTGACCACAAATTCCACAAATTCTATAGGATTGAGGTCAGGGCTTTGTGATGACTACTCCAATACCTTGACTTTGTTGTCCTTAAGCCATTTTGTCACAACTTTGGAAGTATGTTTGGGGTCATTGTCCATTTGGAAGACCCATTTGCGACCAAGCTTTAACTTCCTGACTGATGTCTTGAGATGTTGCTTCAATATATCCACCTAATTTTCCTTCCTCATCTAGCCATCTATTTTGTGAAGTGCACCAGTCTCTCCTGCAGCAAAGCACCCCCACAACATGATGCTGCCACCCCGTGGTTCACGGTTGGGATGGTGTTCTTCGGCTTACAAGCCTTTATTCTCCAAACATAACAATGGTCATTATGGCGAAACAGTTCTATTTTTGTTTCATCAGACCAAAGGACATTTGTCCAAAAAGTACGATCTTTGCTCCATGTGCAGTTGCAAACCGTAGTCTGGCTTTTTGATGGATGTTTTGGAGCAGTGGCTTCTTCCGTGCTGAGCGGCATTACAGGTTATGTCGATATAGGACACGTTTTACTGTGGATATAGATACTTTTGTACCGGTTTCCTCCAGCATTTTCACAAGGTCCTTTGCTGTGGTTCTGGGATTGATTTGATCTTTTCACACCAAAGTACATTCATCTCTGGGAGACAGAACGCGTCTCCTTCCTGAGCGGTATGATGGCTGTGTGGTCCCATGGTGTTTATACTTGCATACTATTGTTTGTACAGATGAACGTGGTACCTTCAGGCATTTGGAAATTGCTCCCAAGAATGAACCAGACTTGTGGAGGTCAGCAAAAAAGCATTCTAAGATCTTGGCTGATTTCTTTTGATTTTCCCATGATGTCAAGCAAAGAATTACTGAGTTTGAAGGTCGGCCTTGAAAAACATCCACAGGTACACCTCCAATTGACTCAAATGATGTCAATTAGCCTACCCGAAGCTTCTATATAATATAATTTTCTGGAATTTCACAGGCTGTTTAAAGGCACAGTCAACTTAGTGTATGTAAACTTCTGACACACTGGAATTGTGATACAGTGAATTATAACTGAAATAATCTGTATGTAAACAATTGTTGGAAAAATTACTTGTGTCATGCACGAAGTAGATGTCCTAAGCGACTTCCCAAAACTATAGTTTGTTGACAAGAAGTTTGTGGAGTGGTTGAAAAACAAGTTTTAATGACTCCAACCTAAGTGTACATAAACTTCCGACTTCAACTGTATTTCTATGAGAGAAAATCTCCCTGTCTGTCCATTATCCACGTCCTCTAATAGTTATGTATGTCTAAAGGGGCCTTGTTGGATATTGTGACGACCTCTTTAAGAGGGGATCAGCTATTCCCTCTATGGAACTGCAGCAATTTGAAACGGCCTGTTTCACTGGGAATGTTTTAGCTAAATGTGGTTTGTTTTACAATTTATTGAGTTGAACAATGAATGGGGATTTTGGTGGATTTAAGTATGCTTTTAAACACACCCGCACGCACACACACACACACACACACACACACAGACACACAGACACACACACACACACACGCACACACACACACACACACACACACACACACACACACACACACACACACACACACACACACACACACACACACACACAGTGAAGTTGCTTATTGACTGGCTCCCCTGCTGAGGATGACCCAGTAGATAGCTCCTAATTGTCCTTCATGGTGAGAGAAGAGCAGAGCTGATCGGGGTTGTCATCAACACATTAACATGGTGACAGTGATAAGAAGAGCAGAACAGGGTTGTCATCAACACATTAACATGGTGACAGTGATAAGAAGAGCAGAACAGGGTTGTCATCAACACATTAACATGGTGACAGTGACTAGAAGAGCAGAACAGGGTTGTCATCAACACATTAACATGATGACAGTGATAAGAAGATCAGAACAGGGTTGTCATCAACACATTAACATGGTGACAGTGATAAGAAGAGCAGAACAGGGTTGTCATCAACACATTAACATGGTGACAGTGACTAGAAGAGCAGAACAGGGTTGTCATCAACACATTAACATGATGACAGTGATAAGAAGAGCAGAACAGGGTTGTCATCAACACATTAACATAGTGACAGTGATAAGAAGAGCAGAACAGGGTTGTCATCAACACATTAACATGGTGACAGTGATAAGAAGAGCTGAACAGGGTTGTCATCAACACATTAACATGGTGACAGTGATAAGAAGAGCTGAACAGGGTTGTAATCAACACATTAACATGAATATTACCACAGACATGAATATTACCAGCAGGTACAGACAGCACAGACATTAATATTACCAGCAGGTACAGACAGCACAGACATTAATATTACCAGCAGGTACAGACAGCACAGACATTAATATTACCAGGCAGGTACAGACAGCACAGACATGAATATTACCAGCAGGTACAGACAGCACAGACATTAATATTACCAGCAGGTACAGACAGCACAGACATTAATATTACCAGCAGGTACAGACAGCACAGACATTAATATTACCAGCAGGTACAGACAGCAGAGACATTAATATTACCAGGCAGGTACAGACAGCACAGACATTAATATTACCAGCAGGTACAGACAGCACAGACATTAATATTACCAGCAGGTACAGACAGCACAGACATTAATATTACCAGCAGGTACAGACAGCACAGACATTAATATTACCAGGCAGGTACAGACAGCACAGACATGAATATTACCAGCAGGTACAGACAGCACAGACATTAATATTACCAGCAGGTACAGACAGCACAGACATTAATATTACCAGCAGGTACAGACAGCACAGACATTAATATTACCAGCAGGTACAGACAGCACAGACATTAATATTACCAGGCAGGTACAGACAGCACAGAGACCAACACTCAATGTCTTTTTATACACTCAAGTGATGATAAAAGACAGTAGTATCAGGATATTAGAGGCTACGTCCCAAATGGTCCGATATTCTCTGGCACCAAATGGGCCCTGGTCCAAATGAGTGCACTATATAAGAATTAGGGTTCTGTTATGATCAAGTCAGATTAAAGGTAACAGTAAAATAGATTTTCCCCCCATGGCAAGAGTCAGTCTTCTGTGTAATCCTGCCCAACTCTCATGTTTGATCTTATTTCTTAGTTATATTTTTCTTTCTTTATACTCGTCATTCTAACTATTTAAGTCATTTGTCATGTTTGGTTTACTGTAATAATGTCTCCCTCTCTTTCCCTTCAGTAAGATATGATCTACTCCCATACAGAATGTCAATCACTTCCTTTTAAACGGTGCCAGAGACCTCTATCACTCTGGAAGAAACACACACACACACACTGGATCCTCCATCCGCGTTGCTTCACAGGGCTCAGTTCAGACAGAGAAAGACAGAATCCTCTGAGGAACTTGCTTGTCATTAGTGGTATAACAGTTCTCCCATCACCATAACTGTGGGAAAGATAATATGATAATACAGTCAGTAAATCAGAGTGTGTGAAGTCTGAGCGCCATCAGACATGTTGTTTGTTATGATGTGAGAAGAGGCAGAGGCACGGCGGGCAGAGCGCTTGTTCTGTTCCTCGTCATAGCTGGCAGTTTTATGGGCATAACTTATTCCTGCTCGTACAAGACAATCTGGAGCAGATTGTGTGGTCGGGGTGTGAGACTTTGAAAATAAATCCACAATTCCACCATGAATGCAGTCAGTACAGTGATCAGAGTTGAATTATATCACTACTTTTCCAGCCAGGCTTCAAATCAAACCTTTCTCCATAACTAGACTTACGTTTTCTACATGTACTTATATTTGAGCTTTATTGTGTTCACTGAGAGGCCTTATGCCCCCTGTAATGGAAATCTTTAAACCTCCCCAATATGAATGTGTTGTCCTGTATGTGCGGTTAGTTAGTCATCATACCGTGCACATCTTCAGCATCATTCTCTGGAGGTGGTATGCTTTGTTGACATTGTTTGTGTAACTCTGGATCTTAATCACTCCTTTATCTGTGTGTTTTTCCATGTTCTCCTGGTGTGATGGCTGCTGTTGGCTAAATAAGGTGAGAGCACACTTCACATTCTTTCTTTCTTTGGTATTTTGGGGGAGGTGGGGTGGGGGTGGGGGGGGGCAGCTTTAAAATTGCATATAGATTGTGGATTCAATCAATGTAATTGTCTGCTGCATCATTTCCAATCCCCCATATAATAGTTGTTTTCTAAATGTGTTTCCTTTTTTATTATTTCCACCTAATCCTACCAGCCCTCCCCTTACTGGAGTAAACTAATGGACAACAATACTGAGGCTTCTACTTCCAACTTTACATACTATATACATTTCCCCCTAATCCTACCAGCCCTCCCCTTACTGGAGTAAACTAATGGACAACAATACTGAGGCTTCTACTTCCAGCTTTACATACTATATACATTTCCCACTAATCCTACCAGCCCTCCCATTACTGGAGTAAACTAATGGACAACAATACTGAGGCTTCTACTTCCAGCTTTACATACTATATACATTTCCCACTAATCCTACCAGCCCTCCCCTTACTGGAGTAAACTAATGGACAACAATACTGAGGCTTCTACTTCCAGCTTTACATACTATATACATTTCCCACTAATCCTACCAGCCCTCCCCTTACTGGAGTAAACTAATGGACAACAATACTGAGGCTTCTACTTCCAGCTTTACATACTATATACATTTCCCCCTAATCCTACCAGCCCTCCCCTTACTGGAGTAAACTAATGGACAACAATACTGAGGCTTCTACTTCCAGCTTTACATACTATATACATTTCCCCCTAATCCTACCAGCCCTCCCCTTACTGGAGTAAACTAATGGACAACAATACTGAGGCTTCTACTTCCAGCTTTACATACTATATACATTTCCCCCTAATCCTACCAGCCCTCCCCTTACTGGAGTAAACTAATGGACAACAATACTGAGGCTTCTACTTCCAGCTTTACATACTATATACATTTCCCCCTAATCCTACCAGCCCTCCCCTTACTGGAGTAAACTAATGGACAACAATACTGAGGCTTCTACTTCCAACTTTACATACTATATACATTTCCCCCTAATCCTACCAGCCCTCCCCTTACTGGAGTAAACTAATGGACAACAATACTGAGGCTTCTACTTCCAGCTTTACATACTATATACATTTCCCCCTAATCCTACCAGCCCTCCCCTTACTGGAGTAAACTAATGGACAACAATACTGAGGCTTCTACTTCCAGCTTTACATACTATATACATTTCCCCCTAATCCTACCAGCCCTCCCCTTACTGGAGTAAACTAATGGACAACAATACTGAGGCTTCTACTTCCAACTTTACATACTATATACATTTCCACCTAATCCTACCAGCCCTCCCCTTACTGGAGTAAACTAATGGACAACAATACTGAGGCTTCTACTTCCAACTTTACATACTATATACATTTCCCCCTAATCCTACCAGCCCTCCCCTTACTGGAGTAAACTAATGGACAACAATACTGAGGCTTCTACTTCCAACTTTACATACTATATACATTTCCCCCTAATCCTACCAGCCCTCCCCTTATTGGAGTAAACTAATGGACAACAATACTGAGGCTTCTACTTCCAGCTTTACATACTATATACATTTCCACCTAATCCTACCAGCCCTCCCCTTACTGGAGTAAACTAATGGACAACAATACTGAGGCTTCTACTTCCAGCTTTACATACTATATACATTTCCACCTAATCCTACCAGCCCTCCCCTTATTGGAGTAAACTAATGGACAACAATACTGAGGCTTCTACTTCTAGCTTTACATACTATATACATTTCCCCCTAATCCTACCAGCCCTCCCCTTACTGGAGTAAACTAATGGACAACAATACTGAGGCTTCTACTTCCAACTTTACATACTATATACATTTCCCCCTAATCCTACCAGCCCTCCCCTTACTGGAGTAAACTAATGGACAACAATACTGAGGCTTCTACTTCCAGCTTTACATACTATATACATTTCCCACTAATCCTACCAGCCCTCCCATTACTGGAGTAAACTAATGGACAACAATACTGAGGCTTCTACTTCCAGCTTTACATACTATATACATTTCCACCTAATCCTACCAGCCCTCCCCTTATTGGTGTAAACTAATGGACAACAATACTGAGGCTTCTACTTCTAGCTTTACATACTATATACATTTTACTGACACGGTACATTTTACATTAGTTATCTTTACATTCTTTCTTGCCAACGTTCATCCAGCAGACAGATCCTCTGTAGTTCTCTGAGCCAGAACTACATTTTTCCCCGCTATCAGAAAGGAACGTGAGGGTGTCCCACCCGTAGTTCTCCCCGTCAGTCCTTCCACACCCTGACAGTGTCATGCAAATGGGATGCTTGACTTGTTCTCAATGGTGTTTTTCAAAAATCTCTTAGTGTGATTTATATTGCAAGGACACGTTTGCTGAAAACCAGGTATGTCTACCTACAAAAATAGCTCTGCGGTTATCTGCCTTTTTCTCCTTTCACTCACCCCCTTTTTCTCCTCTCACTCACCCCCTTTTTCTCCTCTCACTCACCCCCTTTTTCTCCTCTCACTCACCCCCTTTTTCTCCTCTCACTCACCCCCTTTTTTGCTGGTATTTTTGCACCGCTGTTTTCATTGACGATATAGAGCTTGTTTAATTTGCCAAGCATGTTCATTTTTCAACGTAAAGTCCTTCTGGGAAGGAAAACACGTAGTTCTGGTGGTCAGGCTGTGAGACTCATAAATACATGAGCCCCATAGGAGGGAGTCTGGCTACGTCCCAAATGGAACCCTGTTCCTTATTTAGTGCACTACTTCGGCTCTGGTCAAAATGATTGTACTATAAAGGGAGTAGGGTGCCATTTGAGACTCATCCAGAGTCCGCCCTGTGTTTGTCTGCTCTCTTTGGAGGAGGAATGGCTGCTTGGCTATGGGGAGTGTAGGAGAAGAGAGGAGAGCATCCCTTGGTAGAAGACATAAGGAACAATTAACTTACTGACCTGGTATAAACATCAAGAGAGAGCTGTGGGAGAAGCAGATATCTTCCAATATGACATCTGAGTGATGAACAGGTCAGGAGGCCCAACGTAACATTATCACCCAGAGATGGAATTAGTGGTCAGCCTTGGTCTTACTGTAACATGAGTTTTATGTCTGTGTGTTTGTACTGTAAGGTGAAAGTTCATAGGTCAATAATAGTTCTCCATTCCTTGTCTTCCTTTCTTACTTGATATCAAGCTGGCTTACGTACATTGTATTACATTATAGATTTAGGCTTATATTACATTATAGACTTAAGGCTTATATTACATTATAGACTTAGGCTTATATTACATTATAGATTTAGGCTTATATTACATTATAGATTTAGGCTTATATTACATTATAGACTTAGGCTTATATTACATTATAGACTTAGGCTTATATTACATTATAGATTTAGGCTTATATTACATTATAGATTTAGGCTTATATTACATTATAGACTTAGGCTTATATTACATTATAGACTTAGGCTTATATTACATTATAGATTTAGGCTTATATTACATTATAGACTTAGGCTTATATTACATTATAGATTTAGGCTTATATTACATTATAGATTTAGGCTTATATTACATTATAGACTTAGGCTTATATTACATTATAGACTTAGGCTTATATTACATTATAGATTTAGGCTTATATTACATTATAGATTTAGGCTTATATTACATTATAGACTTAGGCTTATATTACATTATAGACTTAGGCTTATATTAGATTTGTCAGTAGAACTGTAAAGCACGGAGAAATCCTGTGTGTGTGTGTGTGTGTGCGCGTTAGCCAGGGTTTGATGGATGCCCGCCCCATGTCCAGCAGCAGTGGCTTCCTCTCTGACAGTAGGCCAGGTTACAGGGGGTGTCTGGTCCACTCAGCCTAGCCTGGACATACTTTCTCCTCCTGGGCCAAGCCAAATAAACCTGGGGTGCCTCTCTGCTCCACACAGCGCCTCGCTGTAGAGTGGCACAAATACAGACAGAAGAAACGGTTTACTCTCCCCCACAGGGTGATGGGAAGGTTGCCAGCCATACATGTTGGGATGTAATATCTACAGTGTAGTTTGTGGTGGTATCATTCCATTCGAACCTCCCGGTGATAGTATATAGGGGGCGCTGTTCCAAAGTAGTGCACTAAATATGGAATAGGGTGCCATTTAAGACACACCCCTAGTCCCTGGGAGACAGCGTGGACCATTTAAGACATCCCTAGTCCCTGGGAGACAGAGTGGACCATTTAAGACATCCCTAGTCCCTGGGAGACAGAGTGGACCATGTAAGACATTCCTAGTCCCTGGGAGACAGAGTGGACCATCATTTAAGACATCCCTAGTCCCTGGGAGACAGAATGGACAGACTGGTGTTATCTGGGTGACCTCAGGTCTCGGTGTGATTTAGTGAGTCTGTCTGTCTGTCTTCCTGCCTGTTTGGTGCTGCTCAGACAATTTAGCTGTAGCTGTAGTCCTGCAGCCCTGTGAAGCCCTGTGAAGAGTCAGGAGAGGAATGGGGATGATTTTAATGATCACGCTGGCTGGCTTCCACAGTTCATTTGTCTCGAGATGAGAGGAGATGAGAGGTAGAGAGGAGATGAAAGGAGATTAGAGGCGAAGGCAGAGAGGGGGGCAGGGATGTCCGGCTGCTTATAAAAACACTGAGTGAAGAAGGAGAGAAGATGTGAGGAAACGACTATAGATCGTCTTTAGCTGTAAAGTAACTACAGTACAGAGAAGGACATTGTGGTTATGTTTGTGTCCACATTATGGTGCTGTGCCACTTGGTTGGATCACCAGTTACTGTAACTATGGTAACTATGCTAATTAACTAACAAAGCCCCACTCCTTACATTCCTTAACAATCTTAATGTTTTGCACTGATAATCCACTGGTCCATATTCTCTGTCTGTGTTGTTGTCTGTCCTCTTATCAGTCAGTAGCTATCTGCCTCTGTCTCTGTTGTCTCTATGGCGGCATCCCCAAGTGGCACCCTATTCCCTATATAGTACACTGCTTTTGACCTGCACCCTATAGGTCCTGGTCAAAAGTAGTGCGCTATGTAGGGAATAGGTTGCCACTTGAGACTCACACTATGTTACCTACTGCCACCTCATGGGTTGACCAATTAGGTCTATGGAGGACTGCAGCAGGAGCCTAGATATCTACAAGTGAGGTCATTACTTAATAGATACACGGACAATCACAGATACTAATCAAATCAAATCAAAGTTTATTTGTCACGTGCGACGAATACTTACAGTGAAATGCTTACTTACAGACTCTAACCAATAGTGCAAAAAAGGTATTAGGTGAACAATGGGTAGGTAAAGAAATAAAAAAACAGTAAAAACAACAGTAGCTATGCTATAAAAGTAGCGAGGCTACATACAGACACCAGATACTAACTGGGCATTCTGGGAAATTTTGCCTATCTTGATTGGTTGGCAGGCATCCTCCTCCTAAATCTTCACAGCCTGAGATCACTCGCAGTGGTTCAAACCCTATTTCCATCCCTGTGTTTTTTTGGAGAAATGTGTGAGTGTAAGAGCAATGTGCAAATGAGGCATCGTAGAAACGTCATAAAGAGTATTAAGTGTACTTAAAATAACAAGCATTTAATCCCCATCTGAACGAGTGGGGGGGAAGCATCCAGACATCACTCACTGTTCCTGCTGTGTTGTGTGGGAGATCTGAAAGAGAGAGAAAGCCTCTCAGTCATGTTGATGATGAGTGTGTTCCAGTTGGGCAGAGTGACTGGCCCCTGGTGAGCTGAGGGACAAACAAGGCATTTCAATGCTCAGCCCATTGCTGTGTGCCAAGAAGGGATTATATCCATTTCAGTGACACCTCAAAATAAAGGGCTGTATATTCAAACAACACATCAATAGCATGCAATTAACACTTCTGTATTTAGTGGCCTCCCTATGGGGCCAATCTGTGCTTGGGGACTTGTTGTCAACCATTCATACTAAAGCTTACTGTGTGTGACTGATTGCCATAACACCAGGATATCCCTTCCCTTTAGCTGTGCTGTTCATATGTTAGTGGGTCAGTTGGACCCATTGGTCTGCAGTATCACGTCCCTGTGGTGCCCTATAACAGCAGGTCACCTGACCCTCTCCAGAGCCCTGCCACCTGTCAACAGTATCACGTCCCTGTGACACCCTATAACAGCAGGTCACCTGACCCTCTCTAGGGCCCTACCAGCTGTAAATAGTCAGCTCACAGCCCAGCCCAGACCAAATTCTGTCCCAAATGGAACCCTATTCCCTATGTAGTGCACTACTTTTTACCAGGACCTATATGGTCACTATATAGTGAATAGGGTGCCATTTGGGACGTAGACCCAGCCTGTCTAGGCCACTTCACACCCCTGCCTAGCAGATCACATCAACAGCCAAGTTGAAAAGAACACACTTGAGAATGACACTAATGCATGATACTGTTTCTTGATGCCAATGGCACTTTGGAAGGTGTGCTAGCAAACAGCACAACAGAAACTGAGAGAGAGAGAGAGAGAGAGATGAAGCGAGAGAAAGAGAGAGAGAGAGAGAGACCCTGTCAGATCTGTCCGGCCCTCTACCCTCCCCACAGCCTGATTATCCATCACACACACATGCACAGCAGCCATTTTCCCCCAGCGTGGAAACTTGGAAGCCTCCACCCCCCTCTGACATGTTGGTTTGTTCCAGAGTTTCACACAGCTCTCTCCCTGCTGCTACAGGTGTTAGCCCTGCAGATCACACACTTTCTGATTGAAGGATTTGGGGACACGTGTATCGGTCAATCTATTTTTTTTAATATATATATTTGAACCCTTGAACAGTCTCAACACACTGGGATTCTATCCTAAGGCACAAGACGGAGTAAATTCACTGTGATGTAGGACAAAAGGACACTGTGATGTAGGACACTGTGATGTAGGACAAAAGGACACTGTGATGTAGGACACTGTGATGTAGGACAAAAGGACACTGTGATGTAGGACACTGTGATGTAGGACAAAAGACTTTTGCCCTGGACACTGGTTCAACAAGAACAACATGTTTGTGCCAAAATGGAGCCTGTCCGTGACACTTCACTCAGTCAGTTGCCTGCCCCTAATTGGACTATACCTGGCCTTCCTGACACTTTCAGATCCCTATCTATTTGTGGCTCCCTACAGTCCATATCAGAGATGTCTCATTCAGTCAGTCATGGGGAAGTAATTACCCTGGGTCATTATGGGATAGAAGATGGAAGCAGGTCGTCGTGACAACAGGAGGTAGAGCTCAACACAGTGGCTGGATATCAGGTTAACTAGATGGTACGCCACTGGTAGATAACTCACTGACAGACAGGTGTCAAAGGTCATCCATACTCAGGGGACAACAGGGGAGGAAAGCACGCTCATACCCTTTTCATATTACGGAGCTGAGATGAGCTGAACCGAGCTGAGCTGTACTGCGCTAGCATGATTAGTGGTTACGCTGAACTGAGATGAACTTAACCGAGCTGAGCTGTACTGTGCTAGCATGGTTAGTGGTTATGCTGAGCTGAGCTGAGCTGTACTGCGCCAGCATAGTTAGTGGTTACGCTGAGCTGAGCTGTACCGCGCTAGCATGGTTAGTGGTTACGCTGAGCTGAGCTGTACTGCGCTAGCATGGTTAGTGGTTACGCTGAGCTGAGCTGAGCTGTACTGCGCTAGCATGGTTAGTGGTTACGCTGAGCTGAGCTGTACCGCGCTAGCATGGTTAGTGGTTACGCTGAGCTGTACTGCGCTAGCATGGTTAGTGGTTACGCTGAGCTGAGCTGTACCGCGCTAGCATGGTTAGTGGTTACGCTGAGCTGAGCTGTACCGCGCTAGCATGGTTAGTGGTTATGCTGAGCTGAGCTGTACCGCGCTAGCATGGTTAGTGGTTACGCTGAGCTGAGCTGTACCGCGCTAGCATGGTTAGTGGTTACACTGAGCTGAGCTGTACTGCGCTAGCATGGTTAGTGGTTACGCTGAACTGAGATGAGCCGAACCAAGCTGAGCTGTACTGCGCTAGCATGGTTAGTGGTTACGCTGAGCTGAGCTGTACTGCGCTAGCATGGTTAGTGGTTACGCATCCACTATAGTTGCTGGAAAGGACAAAGGAAAGTATCCAAGCCAGAACAGTCTTGTTCAGGTCAATATGATCATGTGAGACTGGTATCAGTCTGACTGGAAACATCCAAAATGGAAAATAGATTTGATCCCTCTTGGTGCACGATCCAGGTGTTTAGAAAAAGAGGCAGAGCATCTTGGCTAACATCTGTTTTTCTGACACACAGCGTGGCTGAGATGTAGATGAGTTGTGGTGGTGTGTCAGTGCTGTGTGTGTCTGTCTGTATTTCTGTCTGTCTCCGCACTGAAACGGTTACTGAAATGGATGCAGCCTTTACACGGGAGTCGTTTGCAGATGCCCCATATTTCTCACCATGTCAGGTTCGGAGAGAGAGAACAGAGGAAAGCAAGGCGGGGTTAAAGAAAGGGGGAGGAACAGTCATTGGGTCAATGTTCAGTGAGGGTTTTCCAGCCCCTGCTTAGGAAGAAAGGTTTAGGAAGAAGGGCGAGTCTGAAACCCAGTCAACAACATGATGAGGATTGTGGTGAAATGAAAACCTCTGATGCAGTCGGATCGTAAATGCCGCAGCCTGCAGAGAGCACCTGCTTTTTGGGTACTCCGCTTTTTATGAGGGTCACGCGGCGTTAGAATGCGCTGCTATATACACCACCACACGTGTAATTCTGTTTGTATAGATGGACAGGGCTTTGAAATCTGAGCCTTTCAGCATCAATAAGCACTTGGCAGGTTTTCATAGAGGGATTTAGGGCTATGGTGGCTGCCAAGGGACACACATGGACCGGCCTTCTCTGAGCCATGCCCAAACACAAAATAGGCTAGTAGAACAGAACAGCAATCACAATGGCTTCTGAAAGACAATTCCCATAGAAACCACTTTGAAAAGGATCATCTTAAATGGGATGGGTACCTTTACAGTAACTAGCTTAGCACCACCTCTATCCGCCATGGGCTGTTGATGATTTAATCTACCATAATACTGATGATACACTATGTTACCATGATACTGATGATACAGTATGTTACCATAATACTGATGATACAGTATGTTACCATAATACTGATGATACAGTATGTTACCATAATACTGATGATACACTATGTTACCATAATACTGATGATACAGTATGTTACCATAATACTGATGATACAGTATGTTACCATGATACTGATGATACAGTATGTTACCATAATACTGATGATACAGTATGTTACCATAGTACTGATGATACAGTATGTTACCATGATACTGATGATACAGTATGTTACCATAGTACTGATGATACAGTATGTTACCATAGTACTGCTAATACAGTATGTTACCATAATACTGCTTATACAGTATGTTACCATAATACTGCTGATACAGTAGGTTACCATGGTACTGATGATACAGTATCTTACTGATGATACTGTAGTGATGGTACTGATGATACAGTATGTTACCATAGTACTGATGATACAGTATGTTACTGATGATACTGTAGTGATGGTACTGATGATACAGTATTTTACTGATGATACTGTAGTGATGGTACTGATGATACAGTATGTTACCATAGTACTGATGATACAGTATGTTACTGATGATACTGTAGTGATGGTACTGATGATACAGTATTTTACCATAGTACTGATGATACAGTATGTTACTGATGATACTGTAGTGATGGTACTGATGATACAGTATTTTACTGATGATACTGTAGTGATGGTACTGATGATACAGTATTTTACCATAGTACTGATGATACAGTATGTTACTGATGATACTGTAGTGATGGTACTGATGATACAGTATTTTACTGATGATACTGTAGTGATGGTACTGATGATACAGTATGTTACCATAGTACTGATGATACTGTAGTGATGGTACTGATGATACAGTATATTACTGATGATACTGTAGTGATGGTACTGATGATACAGTATGTTACCATAGTACTGATGATACAGTATGTTACCATAGTACTGATGATACTGTAGTGATGGTACTGATGATACAGTATGTTACCATAGTACTGATGATACAGTATGTTACTGATGATACTGTAGTGATGGTACTGATGATACAGTATTTTACTGATGATACTGTAGTGATGGTACTGATGATACAGTAAGTTACCATAGTACTGATGATACTGTAGTGATGGTACTGATGATACAGTATATTACTGATGATACTGTAGTGATGGTACTGATGATACAGTATGTTACCATAGTACTGATGATACAGTATGTTACCATAGTACTGATGATACAGTATGTTACTGACGATACTGTAGTGATGGTACTGATGATACATAATAGTACCATAGTACTGATGATACAGTATGTTACTGATGATACTGTAGTGATGGTACTGATGATTCAGTATGTTACCATAGTACTGATGATACTGTAGTGATGGTACTGATGATAGTGTTTTACTGATGATACTGTAGTGATGGTACCGATGATACAGTATGTTACCAAAGCACTGATGATACAGTATGTTACTGATGATACTGTAGTGATGGTACTGATGATACAGTATGTTACCATAGTACTGATGATACTGTAGTGATGGTACTGATGATAGTGTTTTACTGATGATACTGTAGTGATGGTACCGATGATACAGTATGTTACCAAAGCACTGATGATACAGTATGTTACTGATGATACTGTAGTGATGGTACTGATCATACAGTATGTTACTGATGATACTATAGTAATGTTACTGATGATACAGTATGTTACCATAGTACTGATGATACAGTATGTTACCATGGTACTGATGATACAATATGTTACCATGGTACTGATGATACTGTAGTGATGGTACTGATGATACAGTATGTTACCATAGTACTGATTATACTGTAGTGATGGTACTGATGATACAGTATGTTACCATAGTACTGATGCTACTGTAGTGATGGTACTGATGATACAGTATCTTACTGATGATACTGTAGTGATGGTACTGATGATACAGTATGTTACCATAGTACTGATGATACAGTATGTTACTGATGATACTGTAGTGATGGTACTGATGATACATAATATTACCATAGTACTGATGATACAGTATGTTACTGATGATACTGTAGTGATGGCACTGATGATACAGTATGTTACCATAGTACTGATGATACTGTAGTGATGGTACTGATGATAGTGTTTTACTGATGATACTGTAGTGATGGTACCGATGATACAGTATGTTACCAAAGCACTGATGATACAGTATGTTACTGATGATACTGTAGTGATGTTACTGATGATACAGTATGTTACCATAGTACTGATGATACTGTAGTGATGGTACTGATGATAGTGTTTTACTGATGATACTGTAGTGATGGTACCGATGATACAGTATGTTACCAAAGCACTGATGATACAGTATGTTACTGATGATACTGTAGTGATGGTACTGATCATACAGTATGTTACCATAGTACTGATGCTACTGTAGTGATGGTACTGATGATACAGTATCTTACTGATGATACTGTAGTGATGGTACTGATGATACAGTATGTTACCATAGTACTGATGATACAGTATGTTACCATGGTACTGATGATACAATATGTTACCATGGTACTGATGATACTGTAGTGATGGTACTGATGATACAGTATGTTACCATAGTACTGATTATACTGTAGTGATGGTACTGATGATACAGTATGTTACCATAGTACTGATGCTACTGTAGTGATGGTACTGATGATACAGTATCTTACTGATGATACTGTAGTGATGGTACTGATGATACAGTATGTTACCATAGTACTGATGATACAGTATGTTACTGATGATACTGTAGTGATGGTACTGATGATACATAATATTACCATAGTACTGATGATACAGTATGTTACTGATGATACTGTAGTGATGGCACTGATGATACAGTATGTTACCATAGTACTGATGATACTGTAGTGATGGTACTGATGATAGTGTTTTACTGATGATACTGTAGTGATGGTACCGATGATACAGTATGTTACCAAAGCACTGATGATACAGTATGTTACTGATGATACTGTAGTGATGTTACTGATGATACAGTATGTTACCATAGTACTGATGATACAGTATGTTACCATGATACTGATGATACAATATGTTACCAGGGTACTTTTTTGGTTACTACATGACTCCATATGTGTTATTTCATAGCTCTGATGTCTTCACTATTATTCTATGTAGAATGTAGAAAATTGTACAATTAAAGAAAACCCCTTGAATGAGTAGGTGTGTCCAAACATTTGACTGGTACTGTATATATATTTACTTTCACTTTCACGTAGCTAGTGAATACAGCTAGCTAGTTTAGCCTACTCAAACACCTGGCTCAAACAGAGAGAGATGCTATGTTAGCTAGTGAATACAGCTAGCTAGATTAGCCTACTCAAACACCTGGCTCAAACAGAGAGAGATGCTATGTTAGTTAGTGAATACTGCTAGCTAGTTTAACCTACTCAAACACCCAGCTCAAACAGAGAGAGATGCTATGTTAGTTAGTGAATACAGCTAGCTAGTTTAACCTACTCAAACACCTGGCTCAAACAGAGAGAGATGCTATGTTAGTTAGTGAATACTGCTAGCTAGTTTAACCTACTCAAACACCCGGCTCAAACAGAGAGAGATGCTATGTTAGTTAGTGAATACAGCTAGCTAGTTTAACCAACTCAAACACCTGGCTCAAACAGAGAGAGATGCTATGTTAGTTAGTGAATACTGCTAGCTAGTTTAACCTACTCAAACACCTGGCTCAAACAGAGAGGGATGCTATGTTAGTTAGTGAATACAGCTAGCTAGTTTAACCTACTCAAACACCCGACTCAAACAGAGAGGGATGCTATGTTGACTAGTTGGCTATGAAACAGAGAGGGATGCTATGTTGACTAGTTGGCTATGAAACAGAGAGGGATGCTATGTTAACTAGTTGACTATGAAACAGAGAGGGATGCTATGTTAACTAGTTGACTATGAAACAGAGAGGGATGCTATGTTAACTAGCTGGCTATGAAACAGAGAGGGATGCTATGTTAACTAGTTGACTATGAAACAGAGAGGGATGCTATGTTAACTAGCTGGCTATGAAACAGAGAGGGATGCTATGTTAGATAGCTGGCTATGAAACAGAGAGGGATGCTATGTTAGCTAGTTGGCTATGAAACAGAGAGGGATGCTATGTTAACTAGTTGACTATGAAACAGAGAGGGATGCTATGTTAACTAGCTGGCTATGAAACAGAGAGGGATGCTATGTTAGATAGCTGGCTATGAAACAGAGAGGGATGCTATGTTAGCTAGTTGGCTATGAAACAGAGAGGGATGCTATGTTGACTAGTTGGCTATGAAACAGAGAGGGATGCTATGTTAACTAGTTGGCTATGAAACAGAGAGGGATGCTATGTTAACTAGTTGACTATGAAACAGAGAGGGATGCTATGTTAACTAGCTGGCTATGAAACAGAGAGGGATGCTATGTTAGATAGCTGGCTATGAAACAGAGAGGGATGCTATGTTAGCTAGTTGGCTATGAAACAGAGAGGGATGCTATGTTAGCTAGTTGGCTATGAAACAGAGAGGGATGCTATGTTAGATAGCTGGCTATGGCTATGCAACACTGGAACTCTTCCAAGTCAAGGTAAGCTTTTGGTTTTATTCATTTATTGCCACTGGGGCCGTCAGTGTAACTGCTAAGCTTTCTGACTGTACTGCATGATTAGAGCGGGTTTACTAACGCGTTAGTTCTAGTATGTTGGCAATGAGTGACAGTGATGTAGGCTGTGTGTAGCAGTTAGCGGTCATGATATGTTTGGCTTGGAAAGTTTTTATCGCTTGCTCACAGACAGCTGATGTGTTGTGCACTGAAGTCCACAAGCGAGGAGGAGAGCGTGTAGATAGTAGCGAGAAAGAATTATATATACAATGAGCAAGGTGTTCATGCTGTTTTTATGTGGCTACTATGAAAGTGAACTGTGTTTGCGTGTGATCAGGGGTGTATTTATATCGGCGATTTTGTTGACAAACGTTTCTTAAACGGGGATAAACATACCTGAATTTGTCCAATAGAAATTCTAATTTGCAACTGGTGGACTAATGATTACACCCAAGATCAGCTAGATGCAGGCAAGAGTGTGCAAGGTGGCATTGAATGTGTCACTGTCTGGTCTGTCACCTTGATTCCTCAAAATTCTCTCGACCTGTGCACCTACATTGTAAACTTTCATTCATAGGCTAGGTTCTAGCAGCCTCATGATGGGTATAGGGAACATGTATTATCATGTAGTAGCCTAAACCTATTGATGTTACATTGAGCTGGATGAATGGAATATGATTGACAGTCGTCCAATATGCTGTAATAGAAATAAAGCCATGCTCATTAAAGAAAACATCATCATCCCTCATCTTAAACGGACCGCCGCTGACACTCATGTACTGTAGGGTGTTGTATTTCAGAATGCTCTTTTAGTATGTTTTCAAATGTTTTCCAATCTTTCTAATGAGCAATAACAGTTTTACGAGCATACTCTAAACTAACTGAGCACTTTGCCCCAACTCCACTAATCTAGCCGAGCACGGACCACTGAGGCCTTCTGTAAAGAATCCATTATAACCTGATGAAGCAGAAACCTTTACAATGAATGTTTTCTATAAATACACAAATAAGCAGAGAGATCTGATTTCACAGGTTCCATGAGGGACATTGTGCCTCAGCTCCATGGTCTGGGCTGGCTGGGGTTTATGGGAACTTGGCTGAGGTATGACAGGGTATTAGGTTGCCCTGCCAGGATAGGGTGTCACACGCACTCACACACACACATAAACACAAACACACACAGTGTGTCGAAGCCCAGAAACCCAACCTCTCTACGATTCCTGTGATATTTGAACGGACACCATAGTTTCCTCCACTCTGTTTAGAGGAAGTAATGATACACCATCCTTGAAGGAAATTCAATCGGTGTGTATTGAGCAAGTTTATTAGCATTTTTCCCCCTGTTGTATTATGCAGTAGTTTGCTGTGTGGCCCTGTGTGCACCATGTTTTCCCTCCAAATATCTGCTAGCGCTCATGCAGTGTCAAGCTTTCAAATGCATTTTCTTGACAGAGCTGAAGGTAATTTAGGTCGGGGTTCATTCATTTAGATCAAGGGTAGGCAACTAGGTTCAGCCGCAGCCTGATTTTTGTCGGAGCAAATGGTCGGGGGGCCAGAACATAATCCAAATAATTTTTGTTGTTGTTGAAAATAACAAAAATGTCATTCCTTGGTTACATTGAGACATGATAGGAACAGATTTCCGAAATGAAACACATTTTTATCTGAGTTCCTGGTGATTTTAGTCATTGTTTTTTTTTTTTACCAAAAACTAAAATCCCCCCCCCCCCCACATGTTTATTATAATGTTTTATTTCTTTATTAAGAACTTGGGGGGGGCAAAACCAATCGCCTGTTGCCGACCACTGATTTATATTTTCAGGTTAATTTGTATGAGACTAGCTGGACTAGCCATCCACTGGCTGTGACCATATTCTACCACTGCAATGCAAATAAGTTCTGGATCCTTAAGAGACAATAGAAAAAAAATAGAAAAAGCTCTTACAGTGGTCGTGTCTGAATACCCATACTAGTGTACTACATACTTAAACTGCATACTAATTTTGCCGTTTGATCTAGTAGAATTCACTCATCTTTTCTGACTCACAGCTGATAACAACTAATAATCAGATACATTGATGAGCTGTACCAAAATGAATGAACGCTGGCAGTCAACGTAATCACCCATTTGATTTCACAATCGGAAATGTCACATACTATAAAACTGTCTTTTTACGCATACTATTTAGTACGCTAGTATGGGTATTTGGACATGGCCAGTATCTCAATCCTCACCTTATCAACAGATGTGCTTCCTTTCAGGAAGGCCCTAAAAATGGTCAAAGACTCCAGCCAACCAAGTCATAGGCTGTTTGTTCTCTCTGCTACCGCACGGCAAGCGGTTCCCGGAGTGCGAAGTCTCGGACCAAAAGGCTCCTGAACAGCTTAAACAAATGGCTACCCAGACTATTTGCATTGACACTCAGTTGTACAAACCCACAGTTTTATCAGCTATCCGGGTGGCTGGGCTCAGACGAAGAAGACGGATGTGGAGGTCCTGGGTTGGCGTGGTTACACGTGGTCTGCGGTTGTGAGGCCAGTTGGACGTACTGTCAAATTCTCTAAAACGTGGTTGGAGACGGCTTATAGTAAATAAATGAACAGTCATTCCTACAGTCAGCATGCCAATTGCAAGCTCCCCCAAAACCTGAGACATCTGTGGCATTATATTGTGCACATTTTAAAGTGGCCTTTTATTGTCCCCAGCACAAGGTACACCTGTGAAATGATAATGCTGTTTAATCAGCTTCTTGATATGCCACACCTGTCAGGTGTGTGGATTGTCTTGGCAAAGGAGAAATGCTCACTAACAGGGATGTAAACAGATTTGTACACAACATTTGAGAGAAATAAGCTTTTTGTGCATATGGAACAAAAACACTTGACATGTTGCTTTTACATTTTAGTTCAGTATTTGATTGTGTTAGTATTTCCTTCTGGGGGGGGGCACATTTCTATTTCTTTTAACTCTGCATTGTTGGGAAAGGTCTCGTAAGTAAGCATTTCACAGTAAAGTCTACACCTGTTGTAGTCGGCGCATGTGACAAATAACATGTAATTTGATGCAGATGCAGTTTCTCTGTCCCCCCCTGGGTAAGGAAGTTCAGGGACAGTGGAGCCCTGTGGGTAGAGTAGGCCTTCCTGTAAGCCTGGTCCCAATATGAAAGAGCCACTCAGTCTCTCTCTCTCTCTCTGTGTCTCTCTTTCTGTCTGTCTGTCTGTGTGGCAGTGCTTGGTTTTCTCTAATCAAAACCATTCTCTCCATCTGTCTCTAATCCATTCTCCCCAACCATTTGAAGAAACTCCAAGTGGCAGGAACAAATTAATTAATGTCTTTATTCTTCAGTGTAAACTGTAAATGAACACGTGTGTGTGTGTGCGTGCGTGTCTATCCATCTTTGTGTTTGTGTGTGTGTGTGGATAACTGGCCTAGTAAACTTTAACATTTGTTCCACTAATTGTTTGTTTCCTTTCTGGTTGCACTCAAAGCCCAGATTCATTTGTAGTGACCTCATCCTCACCTGCATTACTTCCTAATGATTCCCCCTGCTGCATTCATCTCCTTTTACTGAGCCATCATCCACCTCATGTTTGGGTTCCACAGGGCTGAGATGAAAGCAGAGAAGCCCTCCAGTTTCACAATGTAGCCTGTACCCATGTTGGGAGGTCCCACTCCCTAATTACTGCTGCTTTCTCACCATGAATTAGGAACAGGATTGGCCTTGAGAGAGAAAGAGAGAGAGGCAGAGAGAGAGATAGATTACAGTTGTGAGGTCTGGGGTCCGCTCATCAGCCAAGAATTCACAAAATGGGTAAAACACCAAATTGAAACTATGCATGCAGAGTTCTGCAGAAATATTGTCAGTGCACAACGTAAAACACCAAATAATGCATGCAGAGCAGAATTCCCAAACCTTCCATAACAAAGCCATCACCTACAGATAGTTGGTCCTGGGGCTCTGTTCACGAACACAAACAGACCCCACAGAGCCCCAGGACAGCAGCACAATTAGACCCAACCTAATAATAAGAAAACTAAAATATATTTATTTGACAAATTGGAAAGAATTAACAAAAAACAGAGCAAACTAGAATGCTATTTGGCCCTAAACAGAGAGAACACAGTGGCAGAATACCTGACCACTGTGACTGGCCTAAAATTAAGAAAAGCTTTGACTATGTACAGACTCAGAGAGCATAGCCTTGCTATTGAAAAAGGTCGCCGTAGGCAGACATGGCTCTCAAGAGAAGACAGGTTATTTGCTCACTGCCCTCAAACTGAGCTGCACTCCTTAACCTCCTGCCAAATGTATGACCATATTAGAGATACATATTTCCCTCAGATTACACAGACCCACAAAGAATTAGAAAACAAATCAAATGTTGATAAACTCCCATATCTACTGGGTGAAATACCACAGTGTGCATCACAGCAGCACGATTTGTGACCTGTTGCCACAAGGAAAGGGAAATCAGTAAAGAACAAACACCATTGTAAATACAACCTATATTTATTTATTTTCCTTTTTGTACTATTTTGCTACAACACTGTATATAGACATACTCTCACATTTGAAATGTCTTTATTATTTTGTAACTTGTGTGAGTGTAATATTTACTGTTCACGTTTTATTGTCTTTCACTTTTGTTTATCCATTTCACTTGCTTTGGCAATATAAACATATGTTTCCCATGCCAATAAAGACCCTTGAATTGAATTGAATTGAATTGAATTGAATTGAATTGAATTGAGAGAGAGAGAGAGAGAGAGAGAGAGAGAGAGAGAGAGAGAGAGAGAGAGAGAGAGAGATGAAAGAGGCAGGGAGAGAGAAACAGAGGGAGAGATGCTTGTTTCTGCAGCTCTGTATTTCGTGACAATAGAGGGCCCATTGCACATGAACCTGATGCGTTGTCATAAAAATACCAGGAGAACAAAGATGGGACTAGTTCTGTTTTTACCATGGCAGGCAGTGCTGTGGCTCTCTCTCCCCCTCTTTCTCTCTGTCCATCACTCTCTCGCTCTCTCCCACTCTCTCCCAGATGTTTCTGGCTGACCTCAGGCTTAGAGGCCAACCACACTCACCTCTCTCACACAGACTCTGTGGCCCAGGCTGCCCAGACTGCCCAGTAGGATAGGCTCCACAACAGGGCTAAATCCAGACTGGGACTGAGCTCTGAGCAACCATCTCTGACCACTGTGTTAAAGGTCATGAGTAGGCAGTATAGTATATCCATGGAGTAGGCAGTATAGTATATCCTGGAGTAGGCTCCATGGAGTAGGAGGTATAGTATATCCTGGAGAAGGCAGTATAGTATATCCATGGAGTAGGCAGTATAGTATATCCTGGAGTAGGCAGTATGGTATATCCTGGAGTAAGCAGTATAGTATATCCTGGAGTAGGCAGTATAGTATATCCATAGAGTAGGCAGTATAGTATATCTACGGAGTAGGCAGTATAGTATATCCATGGAGTAGGCAGTATAGTATATCCTGGAGTAGGCAGTATGGTATATCCTGGAGTAAGCAGTATAGTATATCCTGGAGTAGGCAGTATAGTATATCCATAGAGTAGGCAGTATAGTATATCTACGGAGTAGGCATTATGGTATATCCTGGAGTAGGCAGTATAGTATATCCATGGTGTAGGCAGTATAGTATATCCTGGTTGCATATGCAGTATAGTATATCCATGGAGTAGGCAGTATAGTATATCCTGGAGTAGGCAGTATAGTATATCCATGGTGTAGGCAGTATAGTATATCCTGGTTGCATATGCAGTATAGTATATCCTGGAGTAGGCAGTATAGTATATCCTGGAGTAGGCATTATGGTATATCCTGGAGTAGACATTATGGTATAGCATGGAGTGGGCAGTATAGTATATTATGGAGTAGGCCGTATGGGATATCATGGACTAGGCATTATGGTATATCATGGAGTAGGCATTATGGTATATTATGAAGTAGGCAGTATGGTATATCATGGAGTAGGCATTATGGTATATTATGGAGTACGCAGTATGGTATATCATGGAGTAGGCAGTATGGTATATCATGGAGTAGGCATTATGGTTTATCATGGAGTAGGCAGTATAGTATATCCATGGTGTAGGCAGTATAGTATATCCTGGTTGCCTATGCTGTATAGAATATCCTGGAGTAGGCAGTATAGTATATCCATGGAGTAGGCAGTATAGTATATCCTGGAGTAGGCAGTATAGTATATCCTGGAGTAGGCATTATGGTATATCCTGGAGTAGACATTATGGTATATCATGGAGTAGGCAGTATGGTATATCATGGAGTAGGCATTATGGTATATCCTGGAGTAGACATTATGGTATATCATGGAGTAGGCAGTATGGTATATCATGGAGTAGGCATTATGGTATATCATGGAGTAGACATTATGGTATATCATGGAGTAGGCATTATGGTATATCATGGACTATCCAGTATGGTGTATCATGGAGTAGGTAGTATGGTATATCATGGAGTAGGCAGTATGGTATATCATGGAGTAGACATTATGGTATATCATGGAGTAGGCATTATGGTATATCATGGACTATCCAGTATGGTGTATCATGGAGTAGGTAGTATGGTATATCATGGAGTAGGCAGTATGGTATATCATGGAGTAGGCAGTATGGTATATCATGGAGTAGGCATTATGGTTTATCATGGAGTAGGCAGTATGGTATATCATGGAGTAGGCATTATGGTATATCATGGAGTAGACATTATGGTATATCGTGGAGTAGGCATTATGGTATATCATGGACTATCCAGTATGGTGTATCATGGAGTAGGTAGTATGGTATATCATGGAGTAGGCAGTATGGTATATCCTGGAGTAGGCAGTATAGTATATCCATGGAGTAGGCAGTATGGTATATCATGGAGTAGGTAGTATGGTATATCATGGAGTAGGTAGTATGGTATATCATGGAGTAGGCAGTATGGTATATCATGGAGTAGGCAGTATGGTATATAATGGAGTAGGCAGTATGGTATATCATGGAGTAGGCATTATGGTATATAATGGAGTAGGCAGTATGGTATATAATGGAGTAGGCAGTATAGTATATCATGGAGTAGGCATTATGGTTTATCATGGAGTAGGCAGTATAGTATATCATGGAGTAGGTAGTATAGTATATCCATGGAGTAGGCAGTATAGTATATCCTGGAGTAGGCAGTATAGTATATCCTGGAGTAGGCATTATGGTATATCCTGGAGTAGACATTATGGTATATCATGGAGTAGGCAGTATGGTATATCATGGAGTAGGCATTATGGTTTATCATGGAGTAGGCAGTATGGTATATCATGGAGTAGGCATTATGGTATATCATGGAGTAGACATTATGGTATATCATGGAGTAGGCATTATGGTATATCATGGACTATCCAGTATGGTATATCATGGAGTAGGCATTATGGTTTATCATCAAGTAGGCAGTATGGTATATCATGGAGTAGGCATTATGGTATATCATGGAGTAGACATTATGGTATATCGTGGAGTAGGCATTATGGTATATCATGGACTATCCAGTATGGTGTATCATGGAGCAGGTAGTATGGTATATCACGGAGTAGGCAGTATGGTATATCCTGGAGTAGGCAGTATAGTATATCCTTGGAGTAGGCAGTATGGTATATCATGGAGTAGGTAGTATGGTATATCATGGAGTAGGTAGTATGGTATATCATGGAGTAGGCAGTATGGTATATCATGGAGTAGGCAGTATGGTATATAATGGAGTAGGCAGTATGGTATATCATGGAGTAGGCATTATGGTATATAATGGAGTAGGCAGTATGGTATATAATGGAGTAGGCAGTATAGTATATCATGGAGTAGGCATTATGGTTTATCATGGAGTAGGCAGTATAGTATATCATGGAGTAGGTAGTATAGTATATCCATGGAGTAGGCAGTATAGTATATCCTGGAGTAGGCAGTATAGTATATCCTGGAGTAGGCATTATGGTATATATTGGAGTAGACATTATGGTATATCATGGAGTAGGCAGTATGGTATATCATGGAGTAGGCATTATGGTTTATCATGGAGTAGGCAGTATGGTATATCATGGAGTAGGCATTATGGTATATCATGGAGTAGACATTATGGTATATCATGGACTATCCAGTATGGTATATCATGGAGTAGGGAGTATGATATATTATGTAGTAGGCATAATGGTTTATCATGGAGTAGGCAGTATGGTATATCATGGAGTAGACATTATGGTATATCATGGAGTAGGCATTATGGTATATCATGGACTATCCAGTATGCTGTATCATGGAGTAGGCAGTATGGTATATCATGGAGTAGGCATTATGGTATATCATGGAGTAGGCATTATGGTATATCATGGACTATCCAGTATGGTGTATCATGGAGTAGGTAGTATGGCATATCATGGAGTAGGCAGTATGGTATATCATGGAGTAGACTGTATGGTATGTCATGGACTAGGCAGTATGGTATATCATGGAGTAGGCAGTATGGTATGTCATAGAGTGGGCAGTATAGTATATCCATGTAGGCAGTATGGTATATCATGGAGTAGACTGTATGGTATATCATGGAGTAGACTGTATGGTATATCATGGAGTAGGCAGTATGGTATGTCATGGAGTAGGCAGTATGGTATGTCATGGAGTAGGCAGTATGGTATGTCATGGAGTAGGCAGTATGGTATGTCATGGAGTAGACTGTATGATATATCATGGACTAGGCAGTATGGTATATCATGGAGTAGGCAGTATGGTATATCATGGAGTAGACTGTATGATATATAATGGACTAGGCAGTATGGTATATCATGGAGTAGACAGTATTGTATGTCATGGAGTAGGCAGTATGGTATGTCATGGAGTAGGCAGTATGGTATGTCATGGAGTAGGCAGTATGGTATGTCATGGAGTAGGCAGTATGGTATGTCATGGAGTAGGCAGTATGGTATGTCATGGAGTAGACTGTATGATATATCATGGACTAGGCAGTATGGTATGTCATGGAGTAGGCAGTATGGTATATCATGGAGTAGACTGTATGATATATAATGGACTAGGCAGTATGGTATATCATGGAGTAGACAGTATTGTATGTCATGGAGTAGGCAGTATGGTATGTCATGGAGTAGGCAGTATGGTATGTCATGGAGTAGGCAGTATGGTATGTCATGGAGTGGGCAGTATGGTATATCATGGAGTAGGCAGTATGGTATGTCATGGAGTAGGCAGTATGGTATGTCATGGAGTAGGCAGTGTGGTATGTCATGGAGTGGGCAGTATAGTATATCCATGTAGGCAGTATATTATATCCATGTAGGCAGTATAGTATATCATGGAGTAGGCAGTATTGTATGTCATGGAGTAGACAGTATTGTATGTCGTGGAGTGGGCAGTATATTATATCCATGTAGGCAGTATAGTATATCCATGTAGGCAGTATATTACAGTGCCTTGCGAAAGTATTCGGCCCCCTTGAACTTTGCGACCTTTTGCCACATTTCAGGCTTCAAACATAAAGATATATAACTGTATTTTTTTGTGAAGAATCATCAACAAGTGGGACACAATCATGAAGTGGAACGACATTTATTGGATATTTCAAACTTTTTTTAACAAATCAAAAACTGAAAAATTGGGCGTGCAAAATTATTCAGCCCCTTTACTTTCAGTGCAGCAAACTCTCTCCAGAAGTTCAGTGAGGATCTCTGAATGATCCAATGTTGACTTAAATGACTAATGATGATAAATACAATCCACCTGTGTGTAATCAAGTCTCCGTATAAATGCACCTGCACTGTGATAGTCTCAGAGGTCCGTTAAAAGCGCAGAGAGCATCATGAAGAACAAGGAACACACCAGGCAGGTCCGAGATACTGTTGTGAAGAAGTTTAAAGCCGGATTTGGATACAAAAAGATTTCCCAAGCTTTAAACATCCCAAGGAGCACTGTGCAAGCGATAATATTGAAATGGAAGGAGTATCAGACCACTGCAAATCTACCAAGACCTGGCCGTCCCTCTAAACTTTCAGCTCAAACAAGGAGAAGACTGATCAGAGATGCAGCCAAGAGGCCCATGATCACTCTGGATGAACTGCAGAGATCTACAGCTGAGGTGGGAGACTCTGTCCATAGGACAACAATCAGTCGTATATTGCACAAATCTGGCCTTTATGGAAGAGTGGCAAGAAGAAAGCCATTTCTTAAAGATATCCATAAAAAGTGTTGTTTAAAGTTTGCCACAAGCCGCCTGGGAGACACACCAAACATGTGGAAGAAGATGCTCTGGTCAGATGAAACCAAAATTGAACTTTTTGGCAACAATGCAAAACGTTCTGTTTGGCGTAAAAGCAACACAGCTGAACACACCATCCCCACTGTCAAACACGGTGGTGGCAGCATCATGGTTTGGGCCTGCTTTTCTTCAGCAGGGACAGGGAAGATGGTTAAAATTGATGGGAAGCTGGATGGAGCCAAATACAGGACCATTCTGGAAGAAAACCTGATGGAGTCTGCAAAAGACCTGAGACTGGGACGGAGATTTGTCTTCCAACAAGACAATGATGCAAAACATAAAGCAAACTCTACAATGGAATGGTTCAAAAATAAACATATCCAGGTGTTAGAATGGCCAAGTCAAAGTCCAGACCTGAATCCAATCGAGAATCTGTGGAAAGAACTGAAAACTGCTGTTCACAAATGCTTTCCATCCAACCTCACTGAGCTCGAGCTGTTTTGCAAGGAGGAATGGGAAAGAATTTCAGTCTCTCGATGTGCAAAACTGATAGAGACATACCCCAAGCGACTTACAGCTGTAATCGCAGCAAAAGGTGGCGCTACAAAGTATTAACTTAAGGGGGCTGAATAATTTTGCACGCCCAATTTTTCAGTTTTTGATTTGTTAAAAAAGTTTGAAATATCCAATAAATGTCGTTCCACTTCATGATTGTGTCCCACTTGTTGTTGATTCTTCACAAAAAAATACAGTTTTATATCTTTATGTTTGAAGCCTGAAATGTGGCAAAAGGTCACAAAGTTCAAGGGGGCCGAATACTTTCGCAAGGCACTGTATATCCATGTAGGCAGTATATTATATCCATGTAGGCAGTATATTATATCCATGTAGGCAGTATATTATATCCATGTAGGCAGTATATTATATCCATGTAGGCAGTATATTATATCCATGTAGGCAGTATATTATATCCATGTAGGCAGTATAGTATATCCATGTAGGCAGTATATTATATCCATGTAGGCAGTATAGTATATCATGGAGTAGGCAGTATTGTATGTCATGGAGTAGACAGTATTGTATGTCATGGAGTGGGCAGTATATTATATCCATGTAGGCAGTATAGTATATCCATGTAGGCAGTATATTATATCCATGTAGGCAGTATATTATATCCATGTAGGCAGTATAGTATATCCATGTAGGCAGTAGCATCACCACACACCAGCGTTTAGTCACTTAAAGTAAACAGTGGTGGGAGGTGATGCTGTGTGGCAGCTGAATGTGGTAGATACTAACTAGCATACTCCCACATGTACTCAGCAGTTGTTGTGCTAGGGCTCAAGTGGATAGGATATCAAACCCAAATTAGTTCGTACTCTGTTTCCAGAGATTGCCCTAAATAACTAGTGAGTCAGTCACCTCACAATAGAATAGGCCACTGTCGTCACAACCTCCAACATCATCATAGCCCTAGAAACCCCTGAAAGTTGGTTACCTGCTTGTCATTTTTATCCCAAACAAGATGTGGTTTATAGGCTACAGTGCCTTCTCTAAGGATAACATCTGTCCAATCAGTGGCACCGAATAAAATATCTGCCATTTTACAAGTGACAGGTGTTCTGACCCTGTCTCCTATGAACCCAGTCTGTCTGTCTGTCTCCTATGAACCCAGTCTGTCTGTCAGTCTGTCTGTCTGTCTCCTATGACACCTGTCTGTCTGTCTGTCTCCTATGAAACCTGTCTGTCTGTCTGTCTGTCTCCTATGAAACCTGTCTGTCTGTCCATCTCCTATGAACCCAGTCTGTCTGTCTGTCTCCTATGAAACCTGTCTGTCTGTCTGTCTGTCTGTCTGTCTGTCTGTCTGTCTGTCTGTCTGTCTGTCTCCTATGAACCCAGTGTGTCTGTCTGTGTGTCTGTCTTGTGCCCCAGCTAGAGTAAATACACTGTGTTGTGTTTGTCTGTCCTAGTGTGAGTTCATAAGGTCATAAGTCTATACTAGTGGAGGCTGGTGGGAGGAGCTATAGGAGGATGGGCTCATTGTAATAACTGGAATGGAATTAATGGAACGTATCAAACACATCAAACATATTGAAACCACTTTTTGACTCCGTTCCATTCATTCTATTCCAACCATTACAATGAACCTGTCCTCCTATAGCTTCTCCCACCAGCCTCCTCTGGTATATACAGTAGGTCAGTTCTATTGCTGTCTCAATGGCTCAGATGTGCTTCCCTACTCAGACTACTATACGTTGTAAACAGGGCCCACTTGTTGCATCATTCTCTCAATCTCTCTACACCATCCTCTGGGCTGAGAGCTCTCCTGAAAGCTGTGTTCTTGGGTCTGTCTGACCCAGTGGGGTCTTTGTGGGTTTCTTGGCTGGCCATTGGATATGGTTTATGTGTTCTGCTGTTTAAAGCCTGAGCAGTGCTTGTCATCCTTTACATTTGATGGAGTCGTTGGTAATAAAGGCTGAAAGCGAGGGAGTGGATGTTCTTGTGGAAGGAAAGAGGGCAGGTATATTGAGTTCATCGTTAGACCAACAGAAGGTGCTCATACATTTACCAGTTCTCTAACAATGAGATGGATCGAGACAGGAAGTTAAGGGCATAGCATTTAGACTTCAAAATAAAAAAAAGGTGAACATGTCACATGACTGTCTACAGAAATTATTCTTGAATATTGGTTATGACAACCAGAACTTGTGAAAATCTATTTGTGAAAGGTTCTTCTCCAGTTTTGAGACAGCACTGGTCCAGAGGTGTCTGTCTGTCTGTTGGTTTGTCGGTTCTTTGGGTGAGAGGACTAACCCTGTAGATTCCAGGCTTGCCTCTGTGTCAAAGCCCAGAACATCATTCCTCTCTCTCCCCACGGAAAAGGGAGGAGATTCTAGGTGATTATAGCCATTCATATTTTACTACCTCAGTAATTATTGTCATTTTGAGATCAGAACATCCCTGTGGCTATTCCAGTACCATGCACTGACAGAGGTTAGTTGGACAAAGGCACACAGCTGCAGGATACAGAACATTATAAAAGTGATACAGCTTTCATCTTATTCAGTAATCAGGTTTTACCTGCTCAAAAGCTTGTATGTGAAAGAAGCCTCAGGTAAGAGGCAAGACTGAAAGGTCAGGAATGTGGTTGATGACCTCAGCTGTACCCTATCCTAGCCTTGCTCTCTCTCTCTCTCTCTCTCTCTCTCTCTCTCTCTCTCTCTCTCTCTCTCTCTCTGTGTGTCAGTGAGGTACTAGTTTCACGTTGCCAGTGTATAATTAGGGGTTCAGTTAATTATTCTCACATAATGAGTAACCGTGCCTAAGATCTGTAAGACTTGTGCTTTAGCTCAACAGGCTAACACAGTATTGTGGTGCACGGGAGTTCCTGGGTTTGAACCTCGGTCACACATCAGTAGGGTGATCAGTAAGGTGATCAGGGTTCAGAAGGTACTATATATTTTTACATTTTGGTCATTGGTGATCAGGGTTCAGAAGGTACTATATATTTTTACATTTTGGTCATTGGTGATCAGGGTTCAGAAGGTACTGTATATTTTTACATTTTGGTCATTGGTGATCAGGGTTCAGAAGGTACTATATATTTTTACATTTTGGTCATTGGTGATCAGGGTTCAGAAGGTATATTTTTACATTTTGGTCCTTTAGCAGACTCTCTTAAAGGCTTACAGTATAACTTACTCTATATGACTGTCTGGCTGTATACCAGTTGTTTGTCTCCCATTGGTATTTCCTCTGTTATGCCTCCTGATCTCTGCTTTGTTTGGTATTGTTTCTTTCCCTGGATGTTTTATTTAGTACAACACTTTATGCATTATGTGTCATCACCAGCCATAGATTTGGCTTGGCAAACCTCTCAGTGAAGGATAAGTTAATCAGCCCATCGATGCTGAAGTCTGAGCCGTCTTCTCTCTGGGAAGAAGAATAAGGTTTTGAAGCTAACAGGATTCCAGAGTCGGGGTCCAGTTCCATTTCCATCCAACAGAATACCTAGTTTCCTCTCTTTTCCACTTTGTGTTTTTCTTCTTCTCCCTCTTCTCAAATACAGTGATGTTTAAAAAAAGGACCATACTTTGTGGGCACTTATCTGTGCCAGCTGGTATGGAACTAATCTGAGCTGAGCTATTTCTCATTAAAGGAGGGCCTCTTTGGGAGGCGCGCCGGTGTGCGGACTGCGGACAGGGGAAAGAGCTGTCTGTTTCTGCAGAAGGGCTTCATTTTGTGGCAGGCAGGAATAACTCCCTGACAGTTTTATTGCAGGCCGGACTTCAGGCCTGAGATGAGGCGCACAGAGCCTTTGTGCAAACGCCACTGATACACTGTGGAGGAATGTTGACTACCATGCCATCTCTGATTGGCTTGGCGTCTGGCCCCTCTGCCCCCCCCTCCCCCCTAAAACATACTCCTCTAGGATTAGTGCTAAAACTCTGGCAGCCTCCTGGCTGATGAGGAAAATCACTGTCCTTGTTGTAGCATGAAGTGGAATCAGGAAGTGGATCATCAAGTGGCCTCCCGAGTGGCGCCACGTCACTACTGCCACCCTGGTTATTTATTTATTTATCTATTTAAATAAATATATTATTTATTTAGCAAAGTGAATGAGCAGATAACCAACTTACATCCAAGAATAAAACACAATGAATGTCTGACTGGAAATCCAGACGGTTGATTCACCATCAACACTCTAACATGAAAGTGGAGCTACGATGTTAATCATGTTCATTGTTTTAGCAAGGGGAACAGTGTGATGAGTAACCTACATAACTGTTCCCCCCTCTCCACCCTCCAGTGATCAGATCCCACATCTCAACTCTGAATCATCGTCACCATGGTTACGAACCTGTCGAAACCTGCCGAAACCTGCATGCCGCAGGAGGCTTTGATTTTCCCACACATGGTGTAGACTAAAGAGGAGAGTCATCAGGGCAGGCAGTGCCCCTACCGCAGCAGAAACATGGTGATAGGGACGGTGATGGGGGCATGGTGCCGACTGGCAGAGAGACTGATGAATCTGCTGATTTACTTGCACGACATACAGTATCCGGGCTACCTGCCATAAGGGCCCGTGTTCACAAAGCATCTCAGAGTAGGAGCGCTGATCTAGGATCAGGTCCTCCCTGCCCATATTATCTTAGAAATTCTGATTTTTAAAAAATCTAGCACTTCTATGGGCCCAGATCTCCTTCTGAAAGAATAGCATGCTGGGAATGTGGTAGGATTGTGTTGCCATGGATACTGAAAATAAATAAATGTTGTTCCCTACAACACTCATATCATCAGGGGAGAACGTGTCCACTGTCTCCTGGCATCCAGCTCAACTTTACAGGACTCTTTGGTGATGTAAGGAGTGAAACCATAGCCAGTAGACTGACTTACTGTAGACCCCAACCGTCTCTATGACAACCACATTTCCCCTTTACCTCGTCATTTTTTCATGTTGAGTCAACATGGGAACATTCCCCTGTACAACATCGTACAGTAAACATCATTTTCTCATGTTGAGTCAACATGGGAACATTCCCCTGTACAACATCGTACAGTAAACATCATTTTCTCATGTTGAGTTAACATGGGAACATTCCCCTGTACAACATCGTACAGTAAACATCATTTTCTCATGTTGAGTCAACATGGGAACATTCCCCTGTACAACATCGTACAGTAAACATCATTTTCTCATGTTGAGTCAACATGGGAACATTCCCCTGTACAACATCGTACAGTAAACATCATTTTCTCATGTTGAGTCAACATGGGAACATTCCCCTGTACAACATCGTACAGTAAACATCATTTTTTGGGTATGTGACATTCCTTTACCATGATGCATACGGCCGCGTATCGGTGTGCCCCTGTAAATATTTCCTCACTTCACTGCAGATTTATATCAGGTGGGTGTTAAAACCAGTAGGTCACTGGGACACGCTCTTTTAAAAGACCAGGAGTAATCTGTGTCCCGATCTCAGCCGTATATGGTGTTGAATGTTTCTGGATGTGTGTTTCCTCTCCTCCAGCATGGAAAACTCCAGCCCTGTGTTCCATCATAATCTAGATCTCTACAGGATGGAAGAAAGAGAGTTCTACTGATGGAACACTCCAGCCCTGTGTTCCATCATAATCTAGATCTCTACAGGATGGAAGAAGGAGAGTTCTACTGATGGAACACTCCAGCCCTGTGTTCCATCATAATCTAGATCTCTACAGGATGGAAGAAAGAGAGTTCTACTGATGGAACACTCCAGCCCTGTGTTCCATCATAATCTAGATCTCTACAGGATGGAAGAAAGAGAGTTCTACTGATGGAACACTCCAGCCCTGTGTTCCATCATAATCTAGATCTCTACATGATGGAAGAAGGAGAGTTCTACTGATGGAACACTCCAGCCCTGTGTTCCATCATAATCTAGATCTCTACAGGATGGAAGAAAGAGAGTTCTACTGATGGAACACTCCAGCCCTGTGTTCCATCATCATCTAGATCTCTACAGGATGGAAGAAAGAGAGTTCTACTGATGGAACACTCCAGCCCTGTGTTCCATCATAATCTAGATCTCTACAGGATGGAAGAAAGAGAGTTCTACTGATGGAACACTCCAGCCATGTGTTCCATCATCATCTAGATCTCTACAGGATTGAAGAAAGAGAGTTCTACTGATGGAACACTCCAGCCCTGTGTTCCATCATAATCTAGATATCTACAGGATGGGAGAAAGAGAGTTCTACTGATGGAACACTCCAGCCCTGTGTTCCATCATCATCTAGATCTCTACAGGATGGAAGAAAGAGAGTTCTACTGATGGAACACTCCAGCCCTGTGTTCCATCATAATCTAGATATCTACAGGATGGGAGAAAGAGAGTTCTACTGATGGAACACTCCAGCCCTGTGTTCCATCATCATCTAGATCTCTACAGGATGGAAGAAAGAGAGTTCTACTGATGGAACACTCCAGCCCTGTGTTCCATCATAATCTACATCTCTACAGGATGGAAGAAAGAGAGTTCTACTGGCCTGGATTTTATTGTGTTGGTCCACCCTGTGTCTACCCAGGGTGCATCATCATCATCAGATATAGGCCATATTCACAGACTGGCTCCCTGAGTGAATGTGAACAGAGCTGAGTGTCCTGGAACACAGCCGAGTCAGCACATCCCACAACATGTGTTCTGGAACACAACCCAGTCAATACATCCCTCAACATGTGTTCTGGAACACAACCCAGTCAGTCCAGAGCCACTCAGCCAACCTCTGACCAACTGAGGAATCCTTTTGCAACTACCCAGCAAATCATAGTTTTCCTCAACAGTGTGTATGTACGTGCGTGTGTATGTGTGTGCGGTGTGTGTGTGGTGTGTGTGTGCGCTCGTGTGTGTGTATGCGTGGTGTGTGTGTGTGTGCGTGTAAGCATGGTGTGTGTGCATGTGTATGCGTGGTGTGTGGTGTGTGTGTGCTCTCGTGTGTTTGTGTATGCATGGTGTGTGTGCGTGTGTGTGTGTGTGTATGCATGGTGTGTGTGTGTGTGTGTGTATGCGTGGTGTGTGTGCATGCGTGGTGTGTGTGTGTGTGTGTATGCGTGGTGTGTGTGTGCGTGTATGCGTGGTGTGTGTGTTTGTGTATGCGTGGTGTGTGTGTGTGTATGCGTGGTGTGTGTGTGCGTGTATGCCTGGTGTGTGTATGTGTGGCGTGTATGCGTGGTGTGTATGCGTGTATGCGTGGTGTGTGTATGCACGATGTGCGAAGTGCTTACGTTAAGGCTTTTCTGTGGGGGTTGGGTGTTGTCTAATTCTCTGCTGGTGGACTAGTGCTGTCTGACGTGTGTTGGTGAGGGAGAGAGAGAGACAGAGAGGTGAGGGAGAGAGAGAGAGAGAGAAGGAGAGGGAGGGAGAGAGAGAGAGAGGTGAGGGGGTCTGTTAGGCCTTGGCTGGGCTGGGCTCTACTGCTGGCTGACGATGTCTCCGGAAGAATCTATGCGTGCCCAAATAGCTGGTTGACACACACCCACATACACGTACACACACACTCAGACCTTCAGCTGGGAAGGGATTTAATCTGTGACTGAAAACAACAATGATGAATAGAGGTCTGTTGCTGTGCTGTGAATCTCAAACATATGCCCGGTCCACCATCCAGCCAAGAAACTGTGTGTGTTTCTCACCCTTCTGAATAGAATCAGGGCCAGCTGTTTGTATAGACAGATCACTCATAGACGTGAGAGGTTTCAACGGACAGCGTTGGGTTGTGTTAGGGTCTATGTTCATGACTCATAATCTCACATGCACATGCACACACAGACACACACACGTACACAGCAACAGTCAGGAATATATCTAACTCTCCAGTGCCACAATGATCAGGACAACGATGGAATTTGAATGAGTTCTGTTAGGCCGTAGAGCAATATGACAGAATATATCTTATAATGAGTTCTGTTAGGCCATAGAGCAACATGACAGAATATCTCTTATAATGAGTTCTGTTGTTAGGCCGTAGAGCAACATGACAGAATATCTCTTATAATGAGTTCTGTTGTTAGGCCGTAGAGCAACATGACAGAATATATGTTATAATGACTTCTGTTAGGCCGTAGAGCATCATGACAGAATATATCTTATAATGAGTTCTGTTGTTAGGCCATAGAGCAACATGACAGAATATCTCTTATAATGAGTTCTGTTGTTAGGCCGTAGAGCAACATGACAGAATATATGCTATAATGAGTTCTGTTAGGCCGTAGAGCAACATGACAGAATATATGTTATAATGAGTTCTGTTAGGCCGTAGAGCAACATGACAGAATATATGTTATAATGAGTTATGTTAGGCCGTAGAGCAACATGACAGAATATATCTTATAATGAGTTCTGTTAGGCCGTAGAGCATCATGACAGAATATATCTTATAATGAGTTCTGTTGTTAGGCCGTAGAGCATCATGACAGAATATATCTTATAATGAGTTCTGTTGTTAGGCCGTAGAGCAACATGACAGAATATATGTTATAATGACTTCTGTTAGGCCGTAGAGCATCATGACAGAATATATCTTATAATGAGTTCTGTTGTTAGGCCGTAGAGCAACATGACAGAATATATGTTATAATGACTTCTGTTAGGCCGTAGAGCATCATGACAGAATATATCTTATAATGAGTTCTGTTGTTAGGCCGTAGAGCATCATGACAGAATATATCTTATAATGAGTTCTGTTGTTAGGCCGTAGAGCAACATGACAGAATATATGTTATAATGACTTCTGTTAGGCCGTAGAGCATCATGACAGAATATATCTTATAATGAGTTCTGTTGTTAGGCCGTAGAGCATCATGACAGAATATATCTTATAATGAGTTCTGTTGTTAGGCCATAGAGCAACATGACAGAATATCTCTTATAATGAGTTCTGTTGTTAGGCCGTAGAGCAACATGACAGAATATATGCTATAATGAGTTCTGTTAGGCCGTAGAGCAACATGACAGAATATATGTTATAATGAGTTCTGTCGATAGGCCATAGATCAACATGACAGAATATATGCTATAATGAGTTCTGTCAGGCCGTAGAGCAACATGACAGAATATATGCTATACTGAGATCTGTTAGGCCGTAGAGCAACATGACAGAATATATGTTATAATGAGTTCTGTTGTTAGGCCGTAGAGCAACATGACAGAATATCTCTTATAATGAGTTCTGTTGTTAGGCCGTAGAGCAACATGACAGAATATATGTTATAATGACTTCTGTTAGGCCGTAGAGCAACATGACAGAATATCTCTTATAATGAGTTCTGTTGTTAGGCCGTAGAGCAACATGACAGAATATATGTTATAATGACTTCTGTTAGGCCGTAGAGCATCATGACAGAATATATCTTATAATGAGTTCTGTTGTTAGGCCGTAGAGCATCATGACAGAATATATCTTATAATGAGTTCTGTTGTTAGGCCATAGAGCAACATGACAGAATATCTCTTATAATGAGTTCTGTTGTTAGGCCGTAGAGCAACATGACAGAATATATGCTATAATGAGTTCTGTTAGGCCGTAGAGCAACATGACAGAATATATGTTATAATGAGTTCTGTCGATAGGCCATAGATCAACATGACAGAATATATGCTATAATGAGTTCTGTCAGGCCGTAGAGCAACATGACAGAATATATGCTATACTGAGATCTGTTAGGCCGTAGAGCAACATGACAGAATATATGTTATAATGAGTTCTGTTGTTAGGCCGTAGAGCAACATGACAGAATATCTCTTATAATGAGTTCTGTTGTTAGGCCGTAGAGCAACATGACAGAATATATGTTATAATGACTTCTGTTAGGCCGTAGAGCAACATGACAGAATATATGTTATAATGACTTCTGTTAGGCCGTAGAGCAACATGACAGAATATATGTTATAATGACTTCTGTTAGGCCGTAGAGCAACATGACAGAATATATGCTATACTGAGTTCTGTTAGGCCGTAGAGCAACATGACAGAATATATGTTATAATGAGTTCTGTTGTTAGGCCGTAGAGCAACATGACAGAATATCTCTTATAATGAGTTCTGTTGTTAGGCCGTAGAGCAACATGACAGAATATATGTTATAATGACTTCTGTTAGGCCGTAGAGCAACATGACAGAATATATGTTATAATGACTTCTGTTAGGCCGTAGAGCAACATGACAGAATATATGTTATAATGACTTCTGTTAGGCCGTAGAGCAACATGACAGAATATATGTTATAATGACTTCTGTTAGGCCGTAGAGCAACATGACAGAATATATCTTATAATGAGTTCTGTTGTTAGGCCGTAGAGCAACATGACATAATATATGTTATAATGACTTCTGTTAGGCCGTAGAGCAACATGACAGAATATATGTTATAATGACTTCTGTTAGGCCGTAGAGCAACATGACAGAATATATGTTATAATGACTTCTGTTAGGCCGTAGAGCAACATGACAGAATATATGTTATAATGACTTCTGTTAGGCCGTAGAGCAACATGACAGAATATATGTTATAATGACTTCTGTTAGGCCGTAGAGCAACATGACAGAATATATGTTATAATGAGTTCTGTAGTTAGGCCGCAGAGCAACATGACAGAATATATGTTATAATGAGTTCTGTTGTTAGGCCGTAGAGCAACATGACAGGATATATGCTATAATGAGTTCTGTTGATAGGCCGTAGAGCAACATGACAGAATATATGCTATAATGAGTTCTGTTAAGCCGTAGAGCAACATGACAGAATATATGCTATACTGAGTTCTGTTAGGCCGTAGAGCAACATGACAGAATATATGTTATAATGAGTTATGTTGTTAGGCAGTAGAGCAACATGACAGAATATATGTTATAATGAGTTCTGTAGTTAGGCCGTAGAGCAACATGACAGAATATATGTTATAATGAGTTCTGTTGTTAGGCCGTAGAGCAACATGACAGGATATATGCTATAATGAGTTCTGTTGATAGGCCGTAGAGCAACATGACAGAATATATGCTATAATGAGTTCTGTTAAGCCGTAGAGCAACATGACAGAATATATGCTATACTGAGTTCTGTTAGGCCGTAGAGCAACATGACAGAATATATGTTATAATGAGTTATGTTGTTAGGCAGTAGAGCAACATGACAGAATATATGTTATAATGAGTTATGTTGTTAGGCCGTAGAGCAACATGACAGAATATATGTTATAATGAGTTATGTTGTTAGGCAGTAGAGCAACATGACAGAATATATGTTATAATGAGTTATGTTGTTAGGCCATAGATCAACATGACAGAATATATGTTAGAATGAGTTCTGTTAGGCCGTAGAGCAACATGACAGAATATATCTTATAATGAGTTCTGTTAGGCCGTAGAGCATCATGACAGAATATATCTTATAATGAGTTCTGTTGTTAGGCCGTAGAGCATCATGACAGAATATATCTTATAATGAGTTCTGTTGTTAGGCCGTAGAGCAACATGACAGAATATATGTTATAATGACTTCTGTTAGGCCGTAGAGCATCATGACAGAATATATCTTATAATGAGTTCTGTTGTTAGGCCGTAGAGCAACATGACAGAATATATGTTATAATGACTTCTGTTAGGCCGTAGAGCATCATGACAGAATATATCTTATAATGAGTTCTGTTGTTAGGCCGTAGAGCATCATGACAGAATATATCTTATAATGAGTTCTGTTGTTAGGCCGTAGAGCAACATGACAGAATATATGTTATAATGACTTCTGTTAGGCCGTAGAGCATCATGACAGAATATATCTTATAATGAGTTCTGTTGTTAGGCCGTAGAGCATCATGACAGAATATATCTTATAATGAGTTCTGTTGTTAGGCCATAGAGCAACATGACAGAATATCTCTTATAATGAGTTCTGTTGTTAGGCCGTAGAGCAACATGACAGAATATATGCTATAATGAGTTCTGTTAGGCCGTAGAGCAACATGACAGAATATATGTTATAATGAGTTCTGTCGATAGGCCATAGATCAACATGACAGAATATATGCTATAATGAGTTCTGTCAGGCCGTAGAGCAACATGACAGAATATATGCTATACTGAGATCTGTTAGGCCGTAGAGCAACATGACAGAATATATGTTATAATGAGTTCTGTTGTTAGGCCGTAGAGCAACATGACAGAATATCTCTTATAATGAGTTCTGTTGTTAGGCCGTAGAGCAACATGACAGAATATATGTTATAATGACTTCTGTTAGGCCGTAGAGCAACATGACAGAATATCTCTTATAATGAGTTCTGTTGTTAGGCCGTAGAGCAACATGACAGAATATATGTTATAATGACTTCTGTTAGGCCGTAGAGCATCATGACAGAATATATCTTATAATGAGTTCTGTTGTTAGGCCATAGAGCAACATGACAGAATATCTCTTATAATGAGTTCTGTTGTTAGGCCGTAGAGCAACATGACAGAATATATGCTATAATGAGTTCTGTTAGGCCGTAGAGCAACATGACAGAATATATGTTATAATGAGTTCTGTTAGGCCGTAGAGCAACATGACAGAATATATGTTATAATGAGTTATGTTAGGCCGTAGAGCAACATGACAGAATATATCTTATAATGAGTTCTGTTAGGCCGTTGAGCAACATGACAGAATATCTCTTATAATGAGTTCTGTTGTTAGGCCGTAGAGCAACATGACAGAATATATGTTATAATGACTTCTGTTAGGCCGTAGAGCATCATGACAGAATATATCTTATAATGAGTTCTGTTGTTAGGCCGTAGAGCATCATGACAGAATATATCTTATAATGAGTTCTGTTGTTAGGCCATAGAGCAACATGACAGAATATCTCTTATAATGAGTTCTGTTGTTAGGCCGTAGAGCAACATGACAGAATATATGCTATAATGAGTTCTGTTAGGCCGTAGAGCAACATGACAGAATATATGTTATAATGAGTTCTGTCGATAGGCCATAGATCAACATGACAGAATATATGCTATAATGAGTTCTGTCAGGCCGTAGAGCAACATGACAGAATATATGCTATACTGAGATCTGTTAGGCCGTAGAGCAACATGACAGAATATATGTTATAATGAGTTCTGTTGTTAGGCCGTAGAGCAACATGACAGAATATCTCTTATAATGAGTTCTGTTGTTAGGCCGTAGAGCAACATGACAGAATATATGTTATAATGACTTCTGTTAGGCCGTAGAGCAACATGACAGAATATATGTTATAATGACTTCTGTTAGGCCGTAGAGCAACATGACAGAATATATGTTATAATGACTTCTGTTAGGCCGTAGAGCAACATGACAGAATATATGCTATACTGAGTTCTGTTAGGCCGTAGAGCAACATGACAGAATATATGTTATAATGAGTTCTGTTGTTAGGCCGTAGAGCAACATGACAGAATATCTCTTATAATGAGTTCTGTTGTTAGGCCGTAGAGCAACATGACAGAATATATGTTATAATGACTTCTGTTAGGCCGTAGAGCAACATGACAGAATATATGTTATAATGACTTCTGTTAGGCCGTAGAGCAACATGACAGAATATATGTTATAATGACTTCTGTTAGGCCGTAGAGCAACATGACAGAATATATGTTATAATGACTTCTGTTAGGCCGTAGAGCAACATGACAGAATATATCTTATAATGAGTTCTGTTGTTAGGCCGTAGAGCAACATGACATAATATATGTTATAATGACTTCTGTTAGGCCGTAGAGCAACATGACAGAATATATGTTATAATGACTTCTGTTAGGCCGTAGAGCAACATGACAGAATATATGTTATAATGACTTCTGTTAGGCCGTAGAGCAACATGACAGAATATATGTTATAATGACTTCTGTTAGGCCGTAGAGCAACATGACAGAATATATGTTATAATGACTTCTGTTAGGCCGTAGAGCAACATGACAGAATATATGTTATAATGAGTTCTGTAGTTAGGCCGCAGAGCAACATGACAGAATATATGTTATAATGAGTTCTGTTGTTAGGCCGTAGAGCAACATGACAGGATATATGCTATAATGAGTTCTGTTGATAGGCCGTAGAGCAACATGACAGAATATATGCTATAATGAGTTCTGTTAAGCCGTAGAGCAACATGACAGAATATATGCTATACTGAGTTCTGTTAGGCCGTAGAGCAACATGACAGAATATATGTTATAATGAGTTATGTTGTTAGGCAGTAGAGCAACATGACAGAATATATGTTATAATGAGTTCTGTAGTTAGGCCGTAGAGCAACATGACAGAATATATGTTATAATGAGTTCTGTTGTTAGGCCGTAGAGCAACATGACAGGATATATGCTATAATGAGTTCTGTTGATAGGCCGTAGAGCAACATGACAGAATATATGCTATAATGAGTTCTGTTAAGCCGTAGAGCAACATGACAGAATATATGCTATACTGAGTTCTGTTAGGCCGTAGAGCAACATGACAGAATATATGTTATAATGAGTTATGTTGTTAGGCAGTAGAGCAACATGACAGAATATATGTTATAATGAGTTATGTTGTTAGGCCGTAGAGCAACATGACAGAATATATGTTATAATGAGTTATGTTGTTAGGCAGTAGAGCAACATGACAGAATATATGTTATAATGAGTTATGTTGTTAGGCCATAGATCAACATGACAGAATATATGTTAGAATGAGTTCTGTTAGGCCGTAGAGCAACATGACAGAATATATCTTATAATGAGTTCTGTTAGGCCGTAGAGCATCATGACAGAATATATCTTATAATGAGTTCTGTTGTTAGGCCGTAGAGCATCATGACAGAATATATCTTATAATGAGTTCTGTTGTTAGGCCGTAGAGCAACATGACAGAATATATGTTATAATGACTTCTGTTAGGCCGTAGAGCATCATGACAGAATATATCTTATAATGAGTTCTGTTGTTAGGCCGTAGAGCAACATGACAGAATATATGTTATAATGACTTCTGTTAGGCCGTAGAGCATCATGACAGAATATATCTTATAATGAGTTCTGTTGTTAGGCCGTAGAGCATCATGACAGAATATATCTTATAATGAGTTCTGTTGTTAGGCCGTAGAGCAACATGACAGAATATATGTTATAATGACTTCTGTTAGGCCGTAGAGCATCATGACAGAATATATCTTATAATGAGTTCTGTTGTTAGGCCGTAGAGCATCATGACAGAATATATCTTATAATGAGTTCTGTTGTTAGGCCATAGAGCAACATGACAGAATATCTCTTATAATGAGTTCTGTTGTTAGGCCGTAGAGCAACATGACAGAATATATGCTATAATGAGTTCTGTTAGGCCGTAGAGCAACATGACAGAATATATGTTATAATGAGTTCTGTCGATAGGCCATAGATCAACATGACAGAATATATGCTATAATGAGTTCTGTCAGGCCGTAGAGCAACATGACAGAATATATGCTATACTGAGATCTGTTAGGCCGTAGAGCAACATGACAGAATATATGTTATAATGAGTTCTGTTGTTAGGCCGTAGAGCAACATGACAGAATATCTCTTATAATGAGTTCTGTTGTTAGGCCGTAGAGCAACATGACAGAATATATGTTATAATGACTTCTGTTAGGCCGTAGAGCAACATGACAGAATATCTCTTATAATGAGTTCTGTTGTTAGGCCGTAGAGCAACATGACAGAATATATGTTATAATGACTTCTGTTAGGCCGTAGAGCATCATGACAGAATATATCTTATAATGAGTTCTGTTGTTAGGCCATAGAGCAACATGACAGAATATCTCTTATAATGAGTTCTGTTGTTAGGCCGTAGAGCAACATGACAGAATATATGCTATAATGAGTTCTGTTAGGCCGTAGAGCAACATGACAGAATATATGTTATAATGAGTTCTGTTAGGCCGTAGAGCAACATGACAGAATATATGTTATAATGAGTTATGTTAGGCCGTAGAGCAACATGACAGAATATATCTTATAATGAGTTCTGTTAGGCCGTTGAGCAACATGACAGAATATCTCTTATAATGAGTTCTGTTGTTAGGCCGTAGAGCAACATGACAGAATATATGTTATAATGACTTCTGTTAGGCCGTAGAGCATCATGACAGAATATATCTTATAATGAGTTCTGTTGTTAGGCCGTAGAGCATCATGACAGAATATATCTTATAATGAGTTCTGTTGTTAGGCCATAGAGCAACATGACAGAATATCTCTTATAATGAGTTCTGTTGTTAGGCCGTAGAGCAACATGACAGAATATATGCTATAATGAGTTCTGTTAGGCCGTAGAGCAACATGACAGAATATATGTTATAATGAGTTCTGTCGATAGGCCATAGATCAACATGACAGAATATATGCTATAATGAGTTCTGTCAGGCCGTAGAGCAACATGACAGAATATATGCTATACTGAGATCTGTTAGGCCGTAGAGCAACATGACAGAATATATGTTATAATGAGTTCTGTTGTTAGGCCGTAGAGCAACATGACAGAATATCTCTTATAATGAGTTCTGTTGTTAGGCCGTAGAGCAACATGACAGAATATATGTTATAATGACTTCTGTTAGGCCGTAGAGCAACATGACAGAATATATGTTATAATGACTTCTGTTAGGCCGTAGAGCAACATGACAGAATATATGTTATAATGACTTCTGTTAGGCCGTAGAGCAACATGACAGAATATATGCTATACTGAGTTCTGTTAGGCCGTAGAGCAACATGACAGAATATATGTTATAATGAGTTCTGTTGTTAGGCCGTAGAGCAACATGACAGAATATCTCTTATAATGAGTTCTGTTGTTAGGCCGTAGAGCAACATGACAGAATATATGTTATAATGACTTCTGTTAGGCCGTAGAGCAACATGACAGAATATATGTTATAATGACTTCTGTTAGGCCGTAGAGCAACATGACAGAATATATGTTATAATGACTTCTGTTAGGCCGTAGAGCAACATGACAGAATATATGTTATAATGACTTCTGTTAGGCCGTAGAGCAACATGACAGAATATATGCTATACTGAGTTCTGTTAGGCCGTAGAGCAACATGACAGAATATATCTTATAATGAGTTCTGTTGTTAGGCCGTAGAGCAACATGACATAATATATGTTATAATGACTTCTGTTAGGCCGTAGAGCAACATGACAGAATATATGTTATAATGACTTCTGTTAGGCCGTAGAGCAACATGACAGAATATATGTTATAATGACTTCTGTTAGGCCGTAGAGCAACATGACAGAATATATGTTATAATGACTTCTGTTAGGCCGTAGAGCAACATGACAGAATATATGTTATAATGACTTCTGTTAGGCCGTAGAGCAACATGACAGAATATATGTTATAATGAGTTCTGTAGTTAGGCCGCAGAGCAACATGACAGAATATATGTTATAATGAGTTCTGTTGTTAGGCCGTAGAGCAACATGACAGGATATATGCTATAATGAGTTCTGTTGATAGGCCGTAGAGCAACATGACAGAATATATGCTATAATGAGTTCTGTTAAGCCGTAGAGCAACATGACAGAATATATGCTATACTGAGTTCTGTTAGGCCGTAGAGCAACATGACAGAATATATGTTATAATGAGTTATGTTGTTAGGCAGTAGAGCAACATGACAGAATATATGTTATAATGAGTTCTGTAGTTAGGCCGTAGAGCAACATGACAGAATATATGTTATAATGAGTTCTGTTGTTAGGCCGTAGAGCAACATGACAGGATATATGCTATAATGAGTTCTGTTGATAGGCCGTAGAGCAACATGACAGAATATATGCTATAATGAGTTCTGTTAAGCCGTAGAGCAACATGACAGAATATATGCTATACTGAGTTCTGTTAGGCCGTAGAGCAACATGACAGAATATATGTTATAATGAGTTATGTTGTTAGGCAGTAGAGCAACATGACAGAATATATGTTATAATGAGTTATGTTGTTAGGCCGTAGAGCAACATGACAGAATATATGTTATAATGAGTTATGTTGTTAGGCAGTAGAGCAACATGACAGAATATATGTTATAATGAGTTATGTTGTTAGGCCATAGATCAACATGACAGAATATATGTTAGAATGAGTTCTGTTAGGCCGTAGAGCAACATGACAGAATATATCTTATAATGAGTTCTGTTAGGCCGTAGAGCATCATGACAGAATATATCTTATAATGAGTTCTGTTGTTAGGCCGTAGAGCATCATGACAGAATATATCTTATAATGAGTTCTGTTGTTAGGCCGTAGAGCAACATGACAGAATATATGTTATAATGACTTCTGTTAGGCCGTAGAGCATCATGACAGAATATATCTTATAATGAGTTCTGTTGTTAGGCCGTAGAGCAACATGACAGAATATATGTTATAATGACTTCTGTTAGGCCGTAGAGCATCATGACAGAATATATCTTATAATGAGTTCTGTTGTTAGGCCGTAGAGCATCATGACAGAATATATCTTATAATGAGTTCTGTTGTTAGGCCGTAGAGCAACATGACAGAATATATGTTATAATGACTTCTGTTAGGCCGTAGAGCATCATGACAGAATATATCTTATAATGAGTTCTGTTGTTAGGCCGTAGAGCAACATGACAGAATATATGCTATAATGAGTTCTGTTAAGCCGTAGAGCAACATGACAGAATATATGCTATACTGAGTTCTGTTAGGCCGTAGAGCAACATGACAGAATATATGTTATAATGAGTTATGTTGTTAGGCAGTAGAGCAACATGACAGAATATATGTTATAATGAGTTCTGTAGTTAGGCCGTAGAGCAACATGACAGAATATATGTTATAATGAGTTCTGTTGTTAGGCCGTAGAGCAACATGACAGGATATATGCTATAATGAGTTCTGTTGATAGGCCGTAGAGCAACATGACAGAATATATGCTATAATGAGTTCTGTTAAGCCGTAGAGCAACATGACAGAATATATGCTATACTGAGTTCTGTTAGGCCGTAGAGCAACATGACAGAATATATGTTATAATGAGTTATGTTGTTAGGCAGTAGAGCAACATGACAGAATATATGTTATAATGAGTTATGTTGTTAGGCCGTAGAGCAACATGACAGAATATATGTTATAATGAGTTATGTTGTTAGGCAGTAGAGCAACATGACAGAATATATGTTATAATGAGTTATGTTGTTAGGCCATAGATCAACATGACAGAATATATGTTAGAATGAGTTCTGTTAGGCCGTAGAGCAACATGACAGAATATATCTTATAATGAGTTCTGTTAGGCCGTAGAGCATCATGACAGAATATATCTTATAATGAGTTCTGTTGTTAGGCCGTAGAGCATCATGACAGAATATATCTTATAATGAGTTCTGTTGTTAGGCCGTAGAGCAACATGACAGAATATATGTTATAATGACTTCTGTTAGGCCGTAGAGCATCATGACAGAATATATCTTATAATGAGTTCTGTTGTTAGGCCGTAGAGCAACATGACAGAATATATGTTATAATGACTTCTGTTAGGCCGTAGAGCATCATGACAGAATATATCTTATAATGAGTTCTGTTGTTAGGCCGTAGAGCATCATGACAGAATATATCTTATAATGAGTTCTGTTGTTAGGCCGTAGAGCAACATGACAGAATATATGTTATAATGACTTCTGTTAGGCCGTAGAGCATCATGACAGAATATATCTTATAATGAGTTCTGTTGTTAGGCCGTAGAGCATCATGACAGAATATATCTTATAATGAGTTCTGTTGTTAGGCCATAGAGCAACATGACAGAATATCTCTTATAATGAGTTCTGTTGTTAGGCCGTAGAGCAACATGACAGAATATATGCTATAATGAGTTCTGTTAGGCCGTAGAGCAACATGACAGAATATATGTTATAATGAGTTCTGTCGATAGGCCATAGATCAACATGACAGAATATATGCTATAATGAGTTCTGTCAGGCCGTAGAGCAACATGACAGAATATATGCTATACTGAGATCTGTTAGGCCGTAGAGCAACATGACAGAATATATGTTATAATGAGTTCTGTTGTTAGGCCGTAGAGCAACATGACAGAATATCTCTTATAATGAGTTCTGTTGTTAGGCCGTAGAGCAACATGACAGAATATATGTTATAATGACTTCTGTTAGGCCGTAGAGCAACATGACAGAATATCTCTTATAATGAGTTCTGTTGTTAGGCCGTAGAGCAACATGACAGAATATATGTTATAATGACTTCTGTTAGGCCGTAGAGCATCATGACAGAATATATCTTATAATGAGTTCTGTTGTTAGGCCATAGAGCAACATGACAGAATATCTCTTATAATGAGTTCTGTTGTTAGGCCGTAGAGCAACATGACAGAATATATGCTATAATGAGTTCTGTTAGGCCGTAGAGCAACATGACAGAATATATGTTATAATGAGTTCTGTTAGGCCGTAGAGCAACATGACAGAATATATGTTATAATGAGTTATGTTAGGCCGTAGAGCAACATGACAGAATATATCTTATAATGAGTTCTGTTAGGCCGTTGAGCAACATGACAGAATATCTCTTATAATGAGTTCTGTTGTTAGGCCGTAGAGCAACATGACAGAATATATGTTATAATGACTTCTGTTAGGCCGTAGAGCATCATGACAGAATATATCTTATAATGAGTTCTGTTGTTAGGCCGTAGAGCATCATGACAGAATATATCTTATAATGAGTTCTGTTGTTAGGCCATAGAGCAACATGACAGAATATCTCTTATAATGAGTTCTGTTGTTAGGCCGTAGAGCAACATGACAGAATATATGCTATAATGAGTTCTGTTAGGCCGTAGAGCAACATGACAGAATATATGTTATAATGAGTTCTGTCGATAGGCCATAGATCAACATGACAGAATATATGCTATAATGAGTTCTGTCAGGCCGTAGAGCAACATGACAGAATATATGCTATACTGAGATCTGTTAGGCCGTAGAGCAACATGACAGAATATATGTTATAATGAGTTCTGTTGTTAGGCCGTAGAGCAACATGACAGAATATCTCTTATAATGAGTTCTGTTGTTAGGCCGTAGAGCAACATGACAGAATATATGTTATAATGACTTCTGTTAGGCCGTAGAGCAACATGACAGAATATATGTTATAATGACTTCTGTTAGGCCGTAGAGCAACATGACAGAATATATGTTATAATGACTTCTGTTAGGCCGTAGAGCAACATGACAGAATATATGCTATACTGAGTTCTGTTAGGCCGTAGAGCAACATGACAGAATATATGTTATAATGAGTTCTGTTGTTAGGCCGTAGAGCAACATGACAGAATATCTCTTATAATGAGTTCTGTTGTTAGGCCGTAGAGCAACATGACAGAATATATGTTATAATGACTTCTGTTAGGCCGTAGAGCAACATGACAGAATATATGTTATAATGACTTCTGTTAGGCCGTAGAGCAACATGACAGAATATATGTTATAATGACTTCTGTTAGGCCGTAGAGCAACATGACAGAATATATGTTATAATGACTTCTGTTAGGCCGTAGAGCAACATGACAGAATATATGCTATACTGAGTTCTGTTAGGCCGTAGAGCAACATGACAGAATATATCTTATAATGAGTTCTGTTGTTAGGCCGTAGAGCAACATGACATAATATATGTTATAATGACTTCTGTTAGGCCGTAGAGCAACATGACAGAATATATGTTATAATGACTTCTGTTAGGCCGTAGAGCAACATGACAGAATATATGTTATAATGACTTCTGTTAGGCCGTAGAGCAACATGACAGAATATATGTTATAATGACTTCTGTTAGGCCGTAGAGCAACATGACAGAATATATGTTATAATGACTTCTGTTAGGCCGTAGAGCAACATGACAGAATATATGTTATAATGAGTTCTGTAGTTAGGCCGCAGAGCAACATGACAGAATATATGTTATAATGAGTTCTGTTGTTAGGCCGTAGAGCAACATGACAGGATATATGCTATAATGAGTTCTGTTGATAGGCCGTAGAGCAACATGACAGAATATATGCTATAATGAGTTCTGTTAAGCCGTAGAGCAACATGACAGAATATATGCTATACTGAGTTCTGTTAGGCCGTAGAGCAACATGACAGAATATATGTTATAATGAGTTATGTTGTTAGGCAGTAGAGCAACATGACAGAATATATGTTATAATGAGTTCTGTAGTTAGGCCGTAGAGCAACATGACAGAATATATGTTATAATGAGTTCTGTTGTTAGGCCGTAGAGCAACATGACAGGATATATGCTATAATGAGTTCTGTTGATAGGCCGTAGAGCAACATGACAGAATATATGCTATAATGAGTTCTGTTAAGCCGTAGAGCAACATGACAGAATATATGCTATACTGAGTTCTGTTAGGCCGTAGAGCAACATGACAGAATATATGTTATAATGAGTTATGTTGTTAGGCAGTAGAGCAACATGACAGAATATATGTTATAATGAGTTATGTTGTTAGGCCGTAGAGCAACATGACAGAATATATGTTATAATGAGTTATGTTGTTAGGCAGTAGAGCAACATGACAGAATATATGTTATAATGAGTTATGTTGTTAGGCCATAGATCAACATGACAGAATATATGTTAGAATGAGTTCTGTTAGGCCGTAGAGCAACATGACATAATATATGTTATAATGAGTTCTGTTAGGCAGTAGAGCAACATGACAGAATATATGCTATACTGAGTTCTGTTAGGCCGTAGAGCAACATGACAGAATATATGTTATAATGAGTTATGTTGTTAGGCCGTAGAGCAACATGACAGAATATATGTTAGAATGAGTTCTGTTAGGCCGTAGAGCAACATGACAGAATATATGTTATAATGAGTTCTGTTAGGCAGTAGAGCAACATGACAGAATAAATGACACCACAGGGCAAAGTCTTACTGATGAGGCCCCTGCCTGCTTCGATGAAAGGTGTGTGTGCGTGTGCATGTGTGTGTGTGTGATCATGCACAGGGGTCACCTGGGCCTCTCTCTTTGACTTGAAGAAGGAGGGAAGCATAATTATTGAGGTCTTAGTAACAGTGAGAGTGTGAACACAGGGAGCAGAGAGGTCAGAGGTCATTGGAGACCAAATGGATCTGTACTCATGACAGAGCAAAACATGAGTGAGGAAGAAGAAAGGCAAATGCAGAGAGAGAGAGAGAGAAAGAAGGACAGAGAAAATGTATTGAGAGATGTTTGGGAGAGAGATAACGACTGTCACAGAAAGAAAGGCAGACAGACAGAAATGTAGGAAGAGAGAGAGAGAGGTAGAGCTGAAAGAGGGAGAGAGAGAGATGGGGGGCTGAGAGAGAGAACCAGAGAGGTAGAGATGAAACAGAGAGAAAGAGAGGGAGAGGAGAGAGATAGAGAGAGGTAGAGCTGAAGGGGATAGGCAGAGACTGCAGTAGGGTATTGTGTATGTTGCTATCTGCAGCAGTGACAGCTTTTGCTGAGTCAGAGTAGAGACTTTCCAAGCTGCAGCAGCCTGTGTGGTAGTGGTACAGATTACCTGCAGCACTGCGTCATAGTAGGCTGGAGTCACACTCTACTGCTCAACACTGCCACCCAATGGTGAGACAAGAAACAACACCTGAGATGCAATGCCATGTTGAAAGATCTCAACACACCCTGACAGGATGAAAAGGCCTAAGAGTTGTTGGAACTAATGCAATGTACCAAGAGGCCTCATAACCATACCAACTAGCAACGAATCCTGTTCTTTTGGAAACCCTTCAGCCTTTGCGCTACAGCATTACACATAGACTGTATGTGTTGGCAAGCTGACCTGTGTGATCTGGCTATGGTGCATAAGTCAGTCAGTGTAGTAGTCAGTCACAGTATTATATCATCTCTATGGTAGTAGTGGCTTTGCACATAGGAGACAGATAGAGGCAGTTCTGTCAGCAGGAAAAGTCAAGTGTTTTTTAAATCTTCACAGATGTGCTTCTCTGAACTACAGTCTACACTCCTCACTGGCACAGAGCAACTAGCCCAGGGCAACTAGGCCAGGGCAACTAGCCCAGGGCAACTAGCCCAGAGCAACTAGCCCAGGGAAACTAGCCCAGAGCAACTAGCCCAGGGCAACTAGCCCAGAGCAACTAGTCCAGGGCAACTAGCCCAGAGCAACTAGCCCAGAGCAACTAGCCCAGGGCAACTAGCCCAGAGCAACTAGCCCAGAGCAACTAGCCCAGAGCAACTAGCCCAGGGCAACTAGCCCAGAGCAACTAGCCAAACTATTACTGGACAAGATGTGCATTAATGAAATGTGACCCAATATACTAAAGGTTATAGTTCATTTACTAAAGGTTATAATTCAAATACTAAAGGTTATAGTTCATATACTAAAGGTTATAGTTCATATCTGGGGCTGCAGGTATCCTAGTGGTTAGGTCATTGGACTAGTAACCGAAAGGTTGCAAGATCGAATCCCCGAGCTGACAAGGTAAAAGTCTGACGCAGGGTTTCACTCACACATGCAGGGTTTCACTCACACATGCAGGGTTTCACTCACAAATGCAGGGTTTCACTCACACATGCAGGGTTTCACTCACACATGCAGGATTTCACTCACACGTGCAGGGTTTCACTCACACATGCAGGGTTTCACTCACACATGCAGGGTTTCACTCACACATGCAGGGTTTCACTCACACATGCAGGGTTTCACTCACACATGCAGGATTTCACTCACACGTGCAGGGTTTCACTCACACATGCAGGGTTTCACTCACACATGCAGGGTTTCACTCACACATGCAGGGTTTCACTCACACATGCAGGGTTTCACTCACACATGCAGGGTTTCACTCACACATGCAGGGTTTCACTCACACATGCAGGGTTTCACTCACACATGCAGGGTTTCACTCACACATGCAGGGTTTCACTCACACATGCCGGGTTATCTCTCCAATCACTTGGACAATAAGCCTTTGCTTAGTTAGCTTTTTCCTTGAGTCATTGACATGGAAAAGTACCACAGCTGTGTGTGACTGTAAACTGATCTCTTCTTTCTCTTCTTTTAGAGAAACTCTACAACTCAAATGGACGGGAGCTGAGGAGAGCCCTGTTTTCCCTCAAACAGATCTTTCAGGTAATGTTCCCCTCCCTTTTGTCTTAGCAGCAGCCTGAGAATGTCATTTTCATTAATACTGCAGCGATAGTCTACTAATGGCTCTTGTTTATCATTAACTATCACACATTCTCCCATAAGACACACACACGTGTATGCACATATGCATGAGTGTGTTGGACACACACACATACACGCATGCTTTGTACAGCAAGTGCTCATACTTAATACAAACACACACACTGTACAGTAACATTTTCCTAGCTATCTGAACAGAGCTGTGCAGTGAGAGAAGACTGCCTCCGTGGCAGCTATGCTATGCTGTACTCTGCTGTGCTCAGGTCCATGCTTGGCCAGAGCCCTGCCTCACACACTGGGGCTGGCTGGCCTGGCAGGGAATCACTGTGGAGGCTAGAGGGGGAGTGTTAAACATCACTTCAGGAGACCGTTGGAAGGAAAAGTGAGCTACAGATGTTGACAGAGAAATACAGGAATAGATCAGGACGTCTCACTGTGCCTGTGCACACTTGGAATGACTAGGTCAGGTTTGGAGGAAGTGGATGTTACCACACACACACACACAAGCAACTGCACTCAAGTAACCTCTCCCCTAAAGAGCTTGTATCAATATAGTGCGTCCATGTGTTTGGATGAAGAATCCTGTTAACATGTTGTCTGCTGCAGGTCTATACCTAAATGTTATCAGAAGGTACAGTGTCTCCAGCTCTGTGGTCACAGACTGTGTAATATTTCAGTTCCAGCCCAGCTGTGTGTGTCTGGAACTTTCTCTCTCTGTGTGAGTACACACTTGTATACACAGTGGTTTTGCCAAATGACTGGTCTCTCCATCATTGATGCATGTAGAAGCTGTCCTGGAAACACTCTGGTGTGTATTCCTATGAGGGAGGAGCGCTCTAAGACTGACCACCCAACAGTACACACACACACACACACACACACACACACACACACACACACACACACACACACACACACACACACACCTCTCCCCCTCACTCCCCACCTGAGCACTAGCTCCTAGCCTAGCGTTGCATAGCCCACTCCGAAGCCAGATGAAAACCTCCCTCCTGTACTTAAATGACTGAGCCGTCGACAGGTGTGAGAGCCACAGGCGGTTTTGTCGTCTAGGAGAACAACATAAAGTGCAGGATTTGGCAAGCGGACATGAGGCTCTGCAAATAAAATACTACTGTAACATGTTGAAATATAGGAGACAATCTCAGCAGAAATATACACATATGACAGGGTCATTCACTATGTATTTCAGGGTTATGATAATACTGTGTTTTTCATTATATTCCATGTCCCAGTATCGAAGCACTGCTACAGTGGTCTTAGTTGTCCTCTTCAATATTGTAAGACCTTTGTCTAGTATTAAGTCAAAAAGACTTAGATAAGCAGTCCACTAAAACATGCCTTTTCATGGAGCTCTCCCAAGGCCTTTTGATATTACACAACTGGACAGGCTGCCAATGAAACGTTGTGTGGTGACATCAAAGTGAAAGAAATAGCACTGAGCTCAGATCAGATGGTTCAGCATAAAGAAATAGCACTGAGCTCAGATCAGTTGGCTCAGTATAAAGAAATAGCACTGAGCTCAGATCAGTTGGTTCAGTATAAAGAAATAGCACTGTGCTCAGATCAGTTGGTTCAGCATAAAGAAATAGCACTGAGCTCAGATCAGTTGGCTCAGTATAAAGAAATAGCACTGAGCTCAGATCAGTTGGTTCAGTATAAAGAAATAGCACTGTGCTCAGATCAGTTGGTTCAGCATAAAGAAATAGCACTGAGCTCAGATCAGATGGTTCAGCATAAAGAAATAGCACTGAGCTCAGATCAGATGGTTCAGCATAAAGAAATAGCACTGAGCTCAGATCAGTTGGTTCAGCATAAAGAAATAGCACTGAGCTCAGATCAGTTGGCTCAGTATAAACAAATAGCACTGAGCTCAGATCAGATGGTTCAGTATAAACAAATAGCACTGAGCTCAGATCAGTTGGCTCAGTATAAACAAATAGCACTGAGCTCAGATCAGATGGTTCAGCATAAAGAAATAGCACTGAGCTCAGATCAGATGGTTCAGCATAAAGAAATAGCACTGAGCTCAGATCAGTTGGCTCAGTATAAACAAATAGCACTGAGCTCAGATCAGTTGGTTCAGCATAAAGAAATAGCACTGAGCTCAGATCAGTTGGTTCAGTATAAAGAAATAGCACTGAGCTCAGATCAGATGGTTCAGTATAAAGAAATAGCACTGAGCTCAGATCAGATGGTTCAGTATAAAGAAATAGCACTGAGCTCAGATCAGTTGGTTCAGTATAAAGTGCTCTCCCAGTGGGTGGTTGGCTACATGCTAACTCTACAGTCTCCGTCCCAAATAGCACCCTGTTCCCTTTATAGTGCACTACTTTTGACCAGGGCCTCATAGGACTATAGTCAAAAGTAGTGCCCTACATAGGGAATATGGTGCCATTTAGGAGTGAAGCAAGCTGGGAGCCTGTTGTTCAGAAATACATTCATCCAATTGGATCAATTAGATTAGAGCTAATCGTGTTATAGTAAGGTTATAGCCACAGAGTTGAAGGTTATTCAACAGGGCCCCATGCATCTTGTGTGTAATAAGGCACTCCTGATCTAGTAATTAAAGGGGTTCTCCAGCCATAGTTCCCTAGACACATTGTCTACATTGAATTTCACTCCTGATCTAGTAATTAAAGGGGTTCTCCAGCCATAGTTCCCCAGACACGTTGTCTACATTGAATTTCACTCCTGATCTAGTAACTAAAGGGGTTCTCCAGCCATAGTTCCCCAGACACATTGTCTACATTGAATTTCACTCCTGATCTAGTAATTAAAGGGGTTCTCCAGCCATAGTTCCCTAGACACATTGTCTACATTGAATTTCACTCCTGATCTAGTAATTAAAGGGGTTCTCCAGCCATAGTTCCCCAGACACATTGTCTACATTGAATTTCACTCCTGATCTAGTAATTAAAGGGGTTCTCCAGCCATAGTTCCCCAGACACATTGTCTACATTGAATTTCACTCCTGATCTAGTAATTAAAGGGGTTCTCCAGCCATAGTTCCCCAGACACATTGTCTACATTGAATTTCACTCCTGATCTAGTAATTAAAGGGGTTCTCCAGCCATAGTTCCCCAGACACATTGTCTACATTGAATTTCACTCCTGATCTAGTAATTAAAGGGGTTCTCCAGCCATAGTTCCCCAGACACATTGTCTACATTGAATTTCACTCCTGATCTAGTAATTAAAGGGGTTCTCCAGCCATAGTTCCCCAGACACATTGTCTACATTGAATTTCACTCCTGATCTAGTAATTAAAGGGGTTCTCCAGCCATAGTTCCCTAGACACATTGTCTACATTGAATTTCACTCCTGTTCACTCCATGTTCCTTCCTATTGTAATGTTATGTTCAGAAGGCATTTTGATATCTGGTGTCCTGATCCTGGTGTGTACGTAGCCTACAGTAACCATCTCTCCTATCATACCCGACAGCAGGGTTTCACAAATAGGTCCCGAGGCCCCTCTGGGTGCACGTTTAGGTTTGTGCCCTAACGCTAACCAACTCATCATCAAGCTTGGATTACTTCAATCAGCTGCGTTGTGCTAGTAGGAAATCCAAAATGTGCTCCCAGGAGGTGGGTGGGGGCAAGACAGAGTTCAGGAAACTCTTCCCTTTATTTAACTAGGCAAGTGAGTTAAGAACAAATTCTTATTTACAATGATGGCCTACCACAGCCTAACCTGGACAACACTGGGTCAATTGTGCATCGCCCTATGGGACTCCCAAGTACGGACAGTTGTGATACAGCCTGGAATCGAACCAGGGTGTCTATAGTGATGCCTCTAGCACTGAGATGCAGTGCCTTAGACCGCTGCGCCACTCAGGAGTCCAAGGCTGCTATTTCACAGCTAAGACTCAACAACTATGATGTAATGAATTTGTTTGGTGTGAACCCAGAGTTTCCCCATCACTTTAGCCAGGATCTAAGATGGACAGGGTTGTGGTCTGGGTCAGTAATACCAAATCAGCAATGAGAAGAGTGCTCACTCACTCACTCACCCTCGGAGTGGTTCATTCGTGTCTAACCATTCATTAAACGAGGACAGCAATGCTCTTAGCACCTCTCTGTCACTAATTGGATGAGCTCTTTCTGTTAGCCGACAACAGGCACTTAGCAACCGATGTTTAAGGCAACTACAAAATACAGGGTTGCCATGAGAACAGGAAATTAGGTGCTTGGAGCATGATGGGTAATTTGTCCCTGGTGAAAGTAACGCACAACATACTTAGTCTTACTTGCTGTCATGGAAATATGTGTTGTCAAGGATACCATAAATCTCTTTAATGAAATGTAATGCTTGTATTTCCATACAGTGTGTAGTAAATGAATGTTACTGCAAACAATAATAAATAATGCCCATACTTGGCAAAGTTTAAAGGTCATTATTATACTGTAGATAAAAACATGAAACCTACAAGGGCTCTTAAATGTCGTTCAAGGTTTTTATAGATTTGTGGCATCAAAAAAACACTCTCATATAACTTCCTAATCCTTGTCCCATTATGCTAAATCATACATAGATGTCCCATTATGCTAAATCATACATAGATGTCCCAAATGCTGCCCTATTCCCTATATAGTGCACCACTATTGCGCTAAAATAGGGAATAGGGTGCTATTTAGGACATACCCATAGAATCACTGCTACTCATAGCACATGACCAATCTCTAGTCGTCTGTATGATGTGTGAGAGTCAGGCATAAACTGCTCGTCTCTCTGTTCCTCAGGATGACAAGGACCTGGTCCATGAGTTTGTGGTGTCTGAAGGACTGACATGTCTAATCAAGGTCGGAGCTGAAGCAGACCAGAACTACCAGAATTACATCCTCAGGGGTATGTACAGACCAGTAGTAACTCACACACACACACACACACACACACACACACACACACACACACACACACACACACACACACACACACACACACACACACACACACACACACACACACACACACACACACACACACACAGCTCTGTCTCCTCTCCCGGTCCCCAACCCCTCTCTGTACAACACATGACTGACTACATGGCAATCGAAAAATCTATTTCTTGTATTGTCACATATACCAGATACTGTAGGTGCAGTGAAATGTGTTGTTTTAAAGGGTCAGCCAAAGTAGTATGGTGGCCTGGGAGAAAATGAGGGTTAAGTGCCTTGCTCAACGATGGTGTCAATCAGAGATTGTATCAATCAGAGATGACATCAATCAGGGATAGTATCAATCAGAGATGGTATCAATCAGAGATGGTATCAATCAGAGATGACATCAATCAGGGATCGTATCAATCAGAGATGGTATCAATCAGGGATAGTATCAATCAGAGATGACATCAATCAGGGATCGTATCAATCAGAGATGGTATCAATCAGGGATAGTATCAATCAGGGATAGTATCAATCAGGGATAGTATCAATCAGGGATAGTATCAATCAGGGATAGTATCAATCAGAGATGACATCAATCAGGGATCGTATCAATCAGAGATGGTATCAATCAGAGATAGTATCAATCAGGGATAGTCTCAATCAGGGATAGTATCAATCAGGGATAGTATCAATCAGGGATAGTATCAATCAAGGATAGTATCAATCAGAGATGACATCAATCAGGGATCGTATCAATCAGAGATGGTATCAATCAGAGATAGTATCAATCAGGGATAGTATCAATCAGGGATAGTATCAATCAGGGATGGTATCAATCAGAGATGGTATCAATCAGGGATAGTATCAATCAGGGATAGTATCAATCAGAGATGACATCAATCAGGGATCGTATCAATCAGAGATGGTATCAATCAGAGATAGTATCAATCAGGGATAGTATCAATCAGGGATGGTATCAATCAGAGATGGTATCAATCAGAGATGGTATCAATCAGAGATGACATCAATCAGGGATTGTATCAATCAGAGATGGTATCAATCAGAGATAGTATCAATCAGGGATAGTATCAATCAGGGATAGTATCAATCAGGGATGGTATCAATCAGAGATGACATCAATCAGGGATCGTATCAATCAGAGATGGTATCAATCAGGGATAGTATCAATCAGAGATGATATCAATCAGGGATCGTATCAATCAGAGATGGTATCAATCAGGGATAGTATCAATCAGAGATGGTATCAATCAGGGATCGTATCAATCAGAGATGGTATCAATCAGGGATCGTATCAATCAGAGATGGTATCAATCAGAGATAGTATCAATCAGGGATGGTATCAATCAGGGATGGTATCAATCAGAGATGGTATCAATCAGGGATAGTATCAATCAGAGATGGTATCAATCAGGGATAGTATCAATCAGGGATAGTATCAATCAGGGATGGTATCAATCAGGGATAGTATCAATCAGAGATGACATCAATCAGGGATGGTATCAATCAGAGATGGTATCAATCAGGGATAGTATCAATCAGGGATAGTATCAATCAGGGATGGTATCAATCAGAGATGGTATCAATCAGGGATAGTATCAATCAGGGATGGTATCAATCAGAGATGGTATCAATCAGAGATGGTATCAATCAGGGATGGTATCAATCAGAGATGGTATCAATCAGGGATAGTATCAATCAGGGATAGTATCAATCAGGGATGGTATCAATCAGAGATGGTATCAATCAGGGATGGTATCAATCAGGGATAGTATCAATCAGGGATAGTATCAATCAGAGATGACATCAATCAGAGATAGTATCAATCAGAGATGACATCAATCAGAGATGGTATCAATCAGAGATGGTATCAATCAGAGATGGTATCAATCAGAGATGGTATCAATCAGGGATGGTATCAATCAGAGATGGTATCAATCAGGGATAGTATCAAACAGGGATAGTATCAATCAGGGATAGTATCAAACAGGGATAGTATCAATCAGGGATAGTATCAATCAGGGATAGTATCAATCAGGGATAGTATCAATCAGGGATGGTATCAATCAGGGATAGTATCAATCAGAGATGACATCAATCAGGGATCGTATCAATCAGAGATGGTATCAATCAGGGATAGCATCAATCAGGGATAGTATCAATCAGGGATGGTATCAATCAGAGATGGTATCAATCAGGGATAGTATCAATCAGGGATGGTATCAATCAGAGATGGTATCAATCAGAGATGGTATCAATCAGGGATGGTATCAATCAGAGATGGTATCAATCAGGGATAGTATCAATCAGGGATAGTATCAATCAGGGATGGTATCAATCAGAGATGGTATCAATCAGGGATGGTATCAATCAGGGATAGTATCAATCAGGGATAGTATCAATCAGAGATGACATCAATCAGAGATAGTATCAATCAGAGATGACATCAATCAGAGATGGTATCAATCAGAGATGGTATCAATCAGAGATGGTATCAATCAGGGATGGTATC
>NC_048567.1:2779876-2802376 GCF_013265735.2 Oncorhynchus mykiss
AGGTCAGAGCTGGTGTGTTTAGATATGCCTGCTTTACCGCTGATCACCTCCAAACTCTGAGAGAACCTCTGTCCCAGGGATCCCCTGGTGGGGTGTAAATAAGATCCCTGAGATCTCGCTCTGTTACCCACAGACAATCCCACGTGCGCACGTGCACATACACACACACACACACACACACACACACACACACAGGGCCAACAACGCACTCAGCCAAGCATAACAGCATGACGAGTCCAGGCCAAATATAAATGATTATTTTGGTATTAAAGGGATCCTTCCCCAGAGTCAGATGAACTTGTGGATACCATTTGTATGTCCTGCGTGCAATTTGAAGGAAGTTGCTAACTAGCGTTAGCGCAATGAGCAATGGTATCCACGAGTTAATCTGACTCTGGGGAAGTGGAGGAGGGTTTCATTGCCAAAATCTCTAAGTTTCTCTTTAAGCATTGCTTATACTTACCCCGTGGGCTTGGTCATAAACACTCTTCACATTTAGAGTGTCTATGCTTCAACTAAAGGTCAGAGCAGCCAAACTAGAAAGATGTCTGGATGGAGTGTGTTAAAACCTGCATACAGATGTAGGATCTTAAATTGATCACCCCGCTGCAGGAGAACTTTCCTGCAAAACCGGACATTTCAAACTTGTAGTGTATTTGTGGTGTAAAAAGGCTTCATTTAAAAAAAGGCTTAATAATTTCTTACTTAATTTTCCATTCCGAAAAATGCATCATCCCCTACAATAATGTCCATGAATTCTAATCCACATCATCCTGTTGCTGCAGGATGATCTTTTACCAACGGAGCTACAGAGCTGAGTGAGCGGAGTGTTTGTTGATGAGGAAGGCAGCAGCCAGACAGTCACACATGTAGTTACACCCCTTCACCCACATCACATTAACAACATGTAGTTACCACCCTTCACCCACATCACATTAACAACATGTAGTTACACCAGTACACCCACATCACATTAACAACATGTAGTTACACCCCTTCACCCACATCACATTAACAACATGTAGTTACACCCCTTCACCCACATCACATTAACAACATGTAGTTACACCCCTTCACCCACATCACATTAACAACATGTAGTTACACCAGTACACCCACATCACATTAACAACATGTAGTTACACCCCTTCACCCACATCACATTAACAACATGTAGTTACCACCCTTCACCCACATCACATTAACAACATGTAGTTACACCAGTACACCCACATCACATTAACAACATGTAGTTACACCCCTTCACCCACATCACATTAACAACATGTAGTTACACCCCTTCACCCACATCACATTAACAACATGTAGTTACACCCCTTCACCCACATCACATTAACAACATGTAGTTACACCAGTACACCCACATCACATTAACAACATGTAGTTACACCCCTTCACCCACATCACATTAACAACATGTAGTTACACCCCTTCACCCACATCACATTAACAACATGTAGTTACACCCCTTCACCCACATCACATTAACAACATGTAGTTACACCCCTTCACCCACATCACATTAACAACATGTAGTTACACCCCTTCACCCACATCACATTAACAGCATGTAGTTACACCAGTACACCCACATCACATTAACAACATGTAGTTACCACCCTTCACCCACATCACATTAACAACATGTAGTTACACCACTACACCACTACACCCACATCACATTAACAACATGTAGTTACACCCCTTCACCCACATCACATTAACAACATGTAGTTACACCACTACACCAGTACACCCACATCACATTAACAACATGTAGTTACACCCCTTCACCCACATCACATTAACAACATGTAGTTACACCAGTACACCCACATCACATTAACAACATGTAGTTACACCCCTTCACCCACATCACATTAACAACATGTAGTTACACCACTACACCCACATCACATTAACAACATGTAGTTACACCCCTTCACCCACATCACATTAACAACATGTAGTTACCACCCTTCACCCACATCACATTAACAACATGTAGTTACACCACTACACCACTACACCCACATCACATTTACAACATGTAGTTACACCACTACACCACTACACCCACCTCACATTAACAACATGTAGTTACACCACTACACCCACATCACATTAACAACATGTAGTTACACCACTACACCACTACACCCACATCACATTAACAACATGTAGTTACACCACTACACCACTACACCCACATCACATTAACAACATGTAGTTACACCACTACACCCACATCACATTTACAACATGTAGTTACACCACTACACCACTACACCCACCTCACATTAACAACATGTAGTTACACCACTACACCCACATCACATTAACAACATGTAGTTACACCACTACACCACTACACCCACATCACATTAACAACATGTAGTTACACCACTACACCACTACACCCACATCACATTAACAACATGTAGTTACACCACTACACCACTACACCCACATCACATTAACAACATGTAGTTACACCACTGCACCACTACACCCACATCACATTTACAACATGTAGTTACACCACTACACCACTACACCCACCTCACATTAACAACATGTAGTTACACCACTACACCACTACACCCACCTCACATTAACAACATGTAGTTACACCACTACACCACTACACCCACCTCACATTAACAACATGTAGTTACACCACTACACCACTACACCCACCTCACATTAACAACATGTAGTTACACCACTACACCACTACACCCACCTCACATTAACAACATGTAGTTACACCACTACACCACTACACCACTACACCCACATCACATTAACAACATGTAGTTACACCACTACACCCACATCACATTAACAATATGTAGTTACACTACTACACCACTACACCCACATCACATTAACAACATGTAGTTACACCCCTTCACCCACATCACATTAACAGCATGTAGTTACACCAGTACACCCACATCACATTAACAACATGTAGTTACACTACTACACCACTACACCCACATCACATTAACAACATGTAGTTACACCACTACACCACTACACCCACATCACATTAACAACATGTAGTTACACCACTACACCACTACACCCACATCACATTAACAACATGTAGTTACACCACTACACCACTACACCACTACACCCACATCACATTAACAACATGTAGTTACACCACTACACCACTACACCCACATCACATTAACAACATGTAGTTACACCACTACACCACTACACCACTACACCCACATCACATTAACAACATGTAGTTACACTACTACACCACTACACCCACATCACATTAACAACATGTAGTTACACCACTACACCACTACACCCACATCACATTAACAACATGTAGTTACACCACTACACCACTACACCCACATCACATTAACAACATGTAGTTACACCACTACACCACTACACCCACATCACATTAACAATATGTAGTTACACTACTACACCACTACACCACTACACCCACATCACATTAACAACATGTAGTTACACCACTACACCACTACACCACTACACCCACATCACATTAACAACATGTAGTTACACCACTACACCCCTTCACCCACATCACATTAACAATATGTAGTTACACTATTACACCACTACCCCCACATCACATTAACAACATGTAGTTACACCCCTTCACCCACATCACATTAACAGCATGTAGTTACACCACTACACCAGTACACCCACATCACATTAACAACATGTAGTTACACCACTACACCACTACACCACTACCCCCACATCACATTAACAGCATGTAGTTACACCAGTACACCCACATCACATTAACAACATGTAGTTACACCAGTACACCCACATCACATTAACAGCATGTAGTTACACCACTACACCCACATCACATTAACAACAGGTTCCCAGTAGGGAATAAGGCCAAAAGTATGTGAAATTGCAGTCACTGTAACCAGTAGATATTTCACTCCTAGCTCTCCTCACACTTCAGTTATATACTATCCCCATCACCTTCAACACCCCCCCTCTCTTTCTTCTCCTTCTCCCCCTCCATCCCTCTCCTTCTCCCCTGCGGCCAGTTAACAGTCCCTGTGTTGATGTGGTGAGTGTGTCGGTCGGTCCAGCGCAGGGCCAGGCCCCTCTGTGTAACGGGCCTCTCACACCTGGCTTCCATGCAGCACTGAGGTTGATTGACTCCAGGGCAGCCCTGCTTTTCTCAGACCCAGGGGACGGGGAGAGCTGGCTAGCATTCTCTTTATGACCCTATCAATGTGAACTGTGGACGGGACTGAGGTCTCCTTTGCAGAGGTTACTGAGTCATCTGGTCCACAGCACACTAACCCTAATCCTTACTCGCTCTCGCCACACACACACACACAGACACACACACACATACACACACACACGCACACACACACACACACACACACACACACACACACACACACACACACACACACACACACACACACCCTAACTCTAACCCTAACTCAGCCATGGCCCCTGACATACTACAAGAGCACTGTGTGAGAGGTGTGAGGGGGGAGGGGGGCAAAATGGAGGGAAAAGTTAGGGCAATGACATCCAATGATATTTGAGGCACTAGTGGAGTAAAGTTTACTTAGTAAAGTTTAGTTTAGTTTTTTAGGATCCCCATTAGATACTGCACATGCAGCAGCTACTCTTCCTGGAGTCCACATGAAACCGACAAATACATGACAAATTACAGAACGGTTATAGACAAGAACAACAGAAGATATTACATTACAATCATACTTTTTTTCCCTTTTTTTTTAAATAGTTATGTATTGGAAAGACACCAAGGGACAACAAAAGTTATATTTACACACTATTCATATATACATGTTCATATTCTTATATACAGTACAGTAAACTAGTGTTAGTTTACGTTTTCCATTACTTTTCCCCAAGACTAGTTAGACACATTCTTGGTTCGTCAAAGCCTTGTGCTTTGAGTACTTACAGCATAGTTACAGAATTGTTGTGTTTCTTGGAGAGGACTTTTGTTGAACTTCTGAACGTATAGGAACATTCCTCACACACCTGTCATAGCAGCTGCAGTCCAGAATTGAAACACCTTCTATACTGATATTATTCATCCCTGTGAGGAAAACCTCATGCTTCCTTCCCTGTATGCAACCTACATACAGCACCACACCTCGGTTCAAATAGTGTTTGTTTTCTTTAAAATACTTTATTTGTGCTAGAGTGCTTGATTGGGGGCTCCCAGGTGGCGCAGCGGCCCAAGGCACTGCATCTCAGTGCTAGAGGTGTCACCCTGGTTCGAATCCAGGCTGTATCACAACTGGCCATGATTGGATGCCCCATGGGGTGGCGCACAATTGGCCCAGCGTCGTCCGGGTTTGGCCGGTGTAGGCCATCATTGTAAATAATAATTTGTTCTTAAACTGACTTGCCTAGTTAAATAAAGGCAAAGGAAAATAAACGTTTTTAAAAACTAATATAAATGCATAAAATAAAGGGTGTATGAATTTGATTTTGCTTGGGGCAATGAATCCCGATGAACACTCCCAAAAGTGCAAGCCCTCCAGGCATGCTAAATTAAACACTAAAAAGTATTTGAAAGAAAACAAATACAATTGGAACCCATCTATGTAGATTCCAGTGCTGTAGCTGTCTGACAGGTGTAAATGTAATGCTTACGCAGACGGAGGGGAGTTATGTTGTACTCTGTCCAGAAGTATCAGCATATCAAATACGTTAAGCCCCACAATTCATTACGAGTTCTGTCCCTCTCTCTCACCCTCCGCCTCGCTCCCTCTCTGTCTGTTGGCTGTGGAGGACCGTAGAACGTTGCTACCATTGTGAGATCTCCTGCTTTTAATGACACGCCTGTTAGAGTCTAGCCATAAGTTAAAGCACCCTGACTTCCTCAAAGCAGGGGGAGCTCAGCAGAGAGAGAGAGGGGGATCTGTCCCAAATGGCACCCTATTATCTATGAGCCCTGGTCAAAAGTAGTGTGCTATGTAGGGAATAGGGTGTCATTTGGGACGCACAACGACGACCGGCCTACACCGGCTAAAACCGGACGACACTGGGCCAATTGTGAACCACCCTATGGGACTCCCAATCACAGCCAGTTGTGATACAGCCTGGAATTGAACCAGGGTGTCTGCAGTGATGCCTCTAGCACTGACATGTAGTGCCTTAGACCACTGCGCCACTCGGGAACCCTTAATGTGATCACTCTGTAATGTTACCACTCTGTAATGTTAATGTGACCACTCTGTAATGTTAATGTGATCACTCTGTAATGTTAATGTGATCACTCTGTAATGTTAATGTGATCACTCTGTAATGTTAATGTGATCACTCTGTAATGTTAATGTGACCACTCTGTAATGTTAATGTGACCACTCTGTAATGTTAATGTGATCACTCTGTAATGTTAATGTGATCACTCTGTAATGTTAATGTGACCACTCTGTAATGTTAATGTGATCACTCTGTAATGTTAATGTGACCACTCTGTAATGTTAATGTGATCACTCTGTAATGTTAATGTCACCACTCTGTAATGTTAATGTGATCACTCTGTAATGTTAATGTCACCACTCTGTAATGTTAATGTGACCACTATGTAATGTCACCACTCTGTAATGTTAATGTGACCACTCTGTAATGTTAATGTGATCACTCTGTAATGTTAATGTCACCACTCTGTAATGTTAATGTGACCACTCTGTAATGTTAATGTGACCACTCTGTAATGTTAATGTGATCACTCTGTAATGTTAATGTGACCACTCTGTAATGTTAATGTGACCACTCTGTAATGTTAATGTGATCACTCTGTAATGTTAATGTGATCACTCTGTAATGTTAATGTGACCACTCTGTAATGTTAATGTGATCACTCTGTAATGTTAATGTGACCACTCTGTAATGTTAATGTGATCACTCTGTAATGTTAATGTCACCACTCTGTAATGTTAATGTGATCACTCTGTAATGTTAATGTCACCACTCTGTAATGTTAATGTGACCACTATGTAATGTCACCACTCTGTAATGTTAATGTGACCACTCTGTAATGTTAATGTGACCACTCTGTAATGTTAATGTGATCACTCTGTAATGTTAATGTCACCACTCTGTAATGTTAATTTGACCACTCTGTAATGTTAATGTGACCACTCTGTAATGTTAATGTGATCACTCTGTAATGTTAATGTCACCACTCTGTAATGTTAATGTGATCACTCTGTAATGTTAATGTCACCACTCTGTAATGTTAATGTGACCACTATGTAATGTCACCACTCTGTAATGTTAATGTGACCACTCTGTAATGTTAATGTGACCACTCTGTAATGTTAATGTGACCACTCTGTAATGTTAATGTGATCACTCTGTAATGTTAATGTGATCACTCTGTAATGTTAATGTGACCTCTCTGTAATGTTAATGTGACCACTCTGTAATGTTAATGTGACCACTATGTAATGTCACCACTCTGTAATGTTAATGTGATCACTCTGTAATGTTAATGTCACCACTCTGTAATGTTAATGTGACCACTCTGTAATGTTAATGTGATCACTCTGTAATGTTAATGTGATCACTCTGTAATGTTAATGTGACCACTCTGTAATGTTAATGTGATCACTCTGTAATGTTAATGTGACCACTCTGTAATGTTAATGTCACCACTCTGTAATGTTAATGTGACCACTCTGTAATGTTAAAACTGGCCTAATACACCCTGACATACAGAAACAGTTTGCTGAAATACTTCAAATGCTGGTGCGGTCTTGCTGCTCCCCTCCCACTGGTTTGTGCAGCAGGTTGGCTATGCTGCTCTGTTAGGACGCCTCCCAAATGGCACCCTATTCTGTTTATAGTGCACTACTTTTTGACCAGGGTCCATAGGGCTCTGGTCAGAAATAGTGCACTATAAAGGGAATAGGGTGCCATTTGTGAGCCGTCCTAAGTGAAAGGCCATGCGTGGACGGGGTAACAGTAGTGTTGGCGGTCCCGGTTGTTCTGTCTGGCTCTGTCCTTAAGGAGGGAGACCCCTACTGTGCCCCATCGGATAGATAAACATTTCCATACTGTATTAGCCTGACTAAGTGTGTGTGTGTGTGTGTGTGTGTGTGTGTGTGTGTGTGTGTGTGTGTGTGTGTGTGTCTGCGTGCGTGCGTGCGTGCGTGTTATCATGTAAGACAGTATTGCAGGAGAATATGATTCACTGAAAGCTGACTTCAGTTGAAAAGCTCCCACAATGCCTTGGGGCTTCAGGAAATGTGAAAGGGGAGACCTTAGAATTGGACGGGAGGGAGACTGCACACACACCATGTGGTTTCTCTGAAAGGGTGGGTGGACAGGAGCGAGAGAGAGGGGTTTTCTGGTTCTGCAGCCTAGATCCCAGATCCCATCCTGTTCTCCAAGCCAGGAGGGTATCACCGGGAATGTCACTGGAGCACCAACTGAATCCCAAACTACAAGCTTTAGTCCCAAATGGCACCAGAGCTCTATGGGCCCTTGTCAAAAGTAGTACACTATAAAGGGAATATAGTGCCATTTGGTATGCACCCCAAAAAGTGGAGTCCTGGTTTATAATGAGCTCCCATGGGAATGGCAGGGCCTGGCTGTGTTCATACTGCATAGTTTCCAGTCTGTCTCCTACAGCTCTCATTGCCTAGCCTCGCAGTACACTGCCACTGCATACTCCTGTTACCACAGTCTCTGTGTGAAGCCTCTAATTCTCCTAAAACACACAATACTCTACTGCTGCTTTCAAAGCCATTTTCCTGGGGCTTGGTTGCCTCACCTGGCGGGTGAAGTGTTTGGTTTAGTTCCAGCAGGATATTATAGATAGATCCCAAATGGCACCCTTTATAGTGCACTACTTTTGGCCATGGCCCACATAGGGAATAGGGTGCCATTGGGACTCTGCCTCACCCAGTGACAAGCCAGTTGTTATTTAGATGTAGTACAGTTCAGAGGGTCCAGCTCCTGTCTGCAGTACTGCAGTCTGCTGCCTGCTGCATGTTGCTGTGTATGGTGGTTCATGTCAGACAGATGTGGTGCCGCATGCCCACCCAGGTAGCTCTTGAAAGGCATGCTGTGGTAACTTCATCTTGTTTTCACTCTAACTCACATTTAGTTTTGTGTAGACAGAAAGGGGGTTGACGGAGGTAGTACACATTTATTTAAATAATATTAAACCTTTATTTGACTAGGCAAGTCAATTAACAACAAATTATTGATTTGCACCAGCCAAACCCTGTACGATACTGAGCCAATAGTGCGCCGCCCTATGGGACTCCCAATCACGGCCGATTGTGATACAGACGGGATTCGAACCAGGGTGTCTGCAGTGATGCCTCTAGCACTGGGGATGGTAGTCCACAGAAAGGAGGTTGGGGGTGGTAATCCACATAAAGGCAGTTGGGGGTGGTAATCCACATAAAGGCAGTTGGGGGTTAGTAATCCACATGAAGGCAGTTGGGGATGATAATCCACATAAAGGCAGTTGGGGATGATAATCCACATAAAGGCAGTTGGGGATGGTAATCCACATAAAGGCAGTTGGGGGTTAGTAATCCACATAAAGGCAGTTGGGGGTGGTAATCCACATAAAGGCAGTTGGGGATGGTAATCCACATAAAGGCAGTTGGGGGTTAGTAATCCACATAAAGGCAGTTGGGGGTGGTAATCCACATAAAGGCAGTTGGGGGTGGTAATCCACATAAAGGCAGTTGGGGTTAGTAATCCACATGAAGGCAGTTGGGGATGATAATCCACATAAAGGCAGTTGGGGATGATAATCCACATAAAGGCAGTTGGGGATGGTAATCCACATAAAGGCAGTTGGGGGTTAGTAATCCACATAAAGGCAGTTGGGGGTGGTAATCCACATAAAGGCAGTTGGGGGTGGTAATCCACATAAAGGCAGTTGGGGGTTAGTAATCCACATGAAGGCAGTTGGGGATGATAATCCACATAAAGGCAGTTGGGGATGATAATCCACATAAAGGCAGTTGGGGATGGTAATCCACATAAAGGCAGTTGGGGGTTAGTAATCCACATGAAGGCAGTTGGGGATGGTAATCCACATAAAGGCAGTTGGGGGTGGTAATCCACATAAAGGCAGTTGGGGGTTAGTAATCCACATGAAGGCAGTTGGGGGTGGTAATCCACATAAAGGCAGTTGGGGATGGTAATCCACATAAAGGCAGTTGGGGATAGTAATTCACATAAAGGCAGTTGGGGGTGGTAATCCACATAAAGGCAGTTGGGGGTGGTAATCCACATAAAGGCAGTTGGGGGTGGTAATCCACATAAAAGAGGTTGGGGATGGTAATCCACATAAAGGCAGTTGGGGGTGGTAATTCACATAAAGGCAGTTGGGGGTGGTAATTCACATAAAGGCAGTTGGGGGTGGTAATCCACATAAAGGCAGTTGGGGGTTAGTAATCCACATGAAGGCAGTTGGGGATGATAATCCACATAAAGGCAGTTGGGGGTGGTAATCCACATAAATGCAGTTGGGGATGGTAATCCACATAAAGGCAGTTGGGGGTGGTAATCCACATAAAGGCAGTTGGGGGTTAGTAATCCACATGAAGGCAGTTGGGGATGATAATCCACATAAAGGCAGTTGGGGATGATAATCCACATAAAGGCAGTTGGGGATGGTAATCCACATAAAGGCAGTTGGGGGTTAGTAATCCACATGAAGGCAGTTGGGGATGGTAATCCACATAAAGGCAGTTGGGGGTGGTAATCCACATAAAGGCAGTTGGGGGTTAGTAATCCACATGAAGGCAGTTGGGGGTGGTAATCCACATAAAGGCAGTTGGGGATGGTAATCCACATAAAGGCAGTTGGGGATGGTAATTCACATAAAGGCAGTTGGGGGTGGTAATCCACATAAAGGCAGTTGGGGGTGGTAATCCACATAAAGGCAGTTGGGGGTGGTAATCCACATAAAAGAGGTTGGGGATGGTAATCCACATAAAGGCAGTTGGGGGTGGTAATTCACATAAAGGCAGTTGGGGGTGGTAATTCACATAAAGGCAGTTGGGGGTGGTAATTCACATAAAGGCAGTTGGGGGTGGTAATCCACATAAAGGCAGTTGGGGGTGGTAATTCACATAAAGGCAGTTGGAGGTGGTAATCCACATAAAGGCAGGTGGGGGTGGTAATCCACATAAAGGCAGTTGGGGATGGTAATCCACATAAAGGCAGTTGGGGGTGGTAATCCACATAAAGGCAGTTGGGGGTGGTAATCCACATAAAGGAAGTTGGGGGTGGTAATCCACATAAAGGCAGTTGGGGATGGTAATCCACATAAAGGCAGTTGGGGGTGGTAATCCACATAAAGGCAGTTGGGGGTGGTAATCCACATAAAGGCAGTTGGGGGTGGTAATCCACATAAAGGCAGTTGGGGGTGGTAATCCACATAAAGGCAGTTGGGGGTGGTAATCCACATAAAGGCAGTTGGGGATGGTAATCCACAGAAAGGCAGTTGGAGGTGGTAATTCACATAAAGGCAGTTGGGGGTGGTAATCCACATAAAGGCAGTTGGGGGTGGTAATTCACAAAAACCCAGCAGCGTTGGAGTTCTTGACACACTCAAACCGGTGCGCCTGGCACCTACTACCATACCCCGTTCAAAGGCACTTAAATATTTTGTCTTGCCCATTCACCCCCTCAATGGCTCACATACAAGTGTACAAAACATTAGGAACACTCTTTCCTGCTCTTTCCCTGATGTAGACTGACCAGGTGAATCCAGGTGAAAAGTATTGCACTATATAATTAATAGGGTGTTAATTGGGAGGCAGCCCTTAGGTTCTGTTCTCCAGTCACTGGAGTCCAAGGGAAGGTGGTATTTTCACACGTTATTCAGCCTTCTGACTCCTGTCTGAGCCTGCACTCCCGTGATGACACGAGCTGCTCTCTCAGGAACCATTTCATGTGAAATCACCCTACATGCCACCCTACATGCCACAGCTCTCCTCTGTGCTCCTCCAGACAGGTTTAGGACTTGACTTCCACCATAGCCTACTTGACTTCCACCATAGCCTACCTGACTTCCACCACAACCTACTTGGCTTCCACCACGGCCTCTGTGTGAAGTCAGTTCATTAGACATAACTCTGCCCCCGCAGCTGCAGAACGAACGAGGCTCAGAGAACCACACGTTGATGGTAGCGTGCTATCCTATCCTGCAATCACAAAATGACTTTCCCTCTGGAAAATGTACAGATAAGAACTACCAATTCATGTATCAATGGCAGTTCAGAATGACTGAAACTTGACCTAGAATCTTGAACTAGAATAAAGAATCCAAACTTCATGTAGTACTGTGAGTGGTTTTAATGGTGTTCCAAGGTTTGTTTGGTCCTGAGAGATTTCAGGTGCTGTGAGTGGTTTTAATGGTGTTCCAAGGTTAGTTTGGTCCTGAGAGATTTCAGGTACTGTGAGTGGTTTTAATGGTGTTCCAAGGTTTGTTTGGTCCTGAGAGATTTCAGGTGCTGTGAGTGGTTTTAATGGTGTTCCAAGGTTAGTTTGGTCCTGAGACATTTCAGGTGCTGTGAGTGGTTTTAATGGTGTTCCAAGGTTTGTTTGGTCCTGAGACATTTCAAGTGCTGTGAGTGGTTTTAATGGTGTTCCAAGGTTTGTTTGGTCCTGAGAGATTTCAGGTGCTGTGAGTGGTTTTAATGGTGTTCCAAGGTTAGTTTGGTCCTGAGACATTTCAGGTACTGTGAGTGGTTTTAATGGTGTTCCAAGGTTTGTTTGGTCCTGAGAGATTTCAGGTACTGTGAGTGGTTTTAATGGTGTTCCAAGGTTAGTTTGGTCCTGAGACATTTCGGGGGCTGTATATGAACTACAGCAAAGATTAAAGCGGCGCGGCAGGCTGTCTAGCTCCCACCTATCCTTTCTTTGGATTGGTGGATGAATCTCATTATTGTAATCCTTTTTGGAATATTCAATGAGGGTTCTTGACGTCAACCACCTGGATTCAATGGAGATGGATGCTATGCTACTAGCGTCATGCCATGAATATGCATTGCCATCTCTAGATAACTCTGATATAAAGTGTTTTTTCTCAAAGTTGCTGGAATGTCATCTGTCCTACAGTACCTATACCAGTACACTCATAACAACTTAAGCATTACAAAACTTATATTTGATCAAATAAACCTCACGTAGCAAATAAGCCATCCATTTTTTTTGTTGACCAAATTCGAGTCTCTCATTGACCTCCATACAAAAAAACGTTTTGGGTGGAAGAAACCATAAAAAAACACCACCTGCTAGAGGGGGACAGATTTTCCACCGAGTTGGACCTCTCTTCCTCTCTGACTATAGTCTCCCCCACCTCCCCCTTTGTCAGACCCCCACACTCCCTTCCCCTCAACCCCACACACCAGCAGACAGCCAGCATCTGAACCCAATTCAACCTCGCCTGGCTGTTGACCTATATATTCTGACTGCTAATATGTTATTTTATTGTTACTAATTTCTTTGAATCTATTTGTTACTTTTCTTACTTGTTAACTGCATTGTTGGGTACGGGCTCGTTAAGTAAGCATTTCACCGTAAAGTCTACACTTGTTGTATTCGGTACATGTGGCAAATAAAATAACATTTGATTTGATTTGCTACAATCGCTCACAGCACAAGGCCAGAACAATGTTTTCAACCTCTAGTGTATTTCAGCAAGACAAGGGGGCTGCTGCAGACTAGTTTATTGAATGTCTTCCATACAGTACTTAGACACATTTTGGCCGCTGATCATAGTATCTGAACTAATCATACTTGGAGAAAGATGTTTCACACTTTATTTTGATATCAAGTTGATTTTACCGGCCCTCATGTCAGATAGTCTCTCACTTTTGTGTTTTTGTGATTCATGTGCTAAATGAAGAGGAAAACAACTTGACCAGGTAAACAGGCAGTCGGGCAACTGCACGACATATTAGCAGTGGGTTGCTGTACTCTCCATGCTGCCTAGCAGTCGACTGTTTCCTGGGTAGGATATCAGCATATGGCGGTCGATCCAGAGCCAATCACACCACTTTTCTCAGAAGAGCTGTAAGAATTTACCACAGCTCATCTTTCAGTTCATTTTACAAGGATAGTGCATTTCATGCCATTTCTATTCTCCAATGAGTTCAAATTTGGAATGGGCCAAGTACTGTACATCAGTTAGGCCCACTCAGCAGCTCAAATGTCTTACTTAGCCTTACTAATTTACTTTCCATTACCAGACAACTTTCCAATGCAGGACGTACTTCAATAGAGAGAGAATGCTTATCATAGTCCCATTACTGCAGTAATACTACAATGATTCCCTTTGCCTGTGTGTTGAACCGCAGTAACGTTGAGGTGTGTGCTAGAGCCTGGCTGTCTGTTCAGACAGCACCCTCTGCCTGTTGTACAGCACCTCTCAGTAAGACCCTGAGACGGCCAGACCTGGCTCAACAGAGCTCTGGAACAGTTTCCACGGTTTCCATCCTTCACTTCCTGCTGTTAGTTCATTTTGTTTGTTTGCTTGTTTGTGTGTCTTTTGGGGATATACAGACTGATTGAATTTGTGCCTGTATAGACCTAACCATAAATTACCATAAAATACTGGCAGGGCGTCTGAGAATGGGGAGCATGCAGTCCCCCTAGCTCCCTGTTGATTTATACTGTAGGGGTTGGCAGCTAGCTAGATTTGTGCTAGCTTTGTGTAACCTCTGTGCTAGATTTGTGTTAGCTCTGTGCTAACTATGTGTTAGCTCTGTGCTAGCTTTGTGTTAGGTCTGTGCTAGTTTGGTGTTAGCTCTGTGCTAGCTTTGTGTTGGGTCTGTGCTCTGCTTTTCGTAGCTATGTGCAAGCTTTCCGTTAGTTCTGTGCTAGCTCTGAACTGGCTGAGGCAACATGGCTATAATGGCTTCAGTGATCAGTAGGAGGGCTGCTGATTGACTAAATCTAATGAAGAGGTCCCAGTGAATTTATGGCACTGGAGCAGAACATTTAAAGGGGGATTTAATTGCTCCAAGTAATAAAGCTGTCTCATTACAAGGGAGAGATTCTAAATTCAAACCCAATCGGAGAAGGAGACGAGGGAGAGAAAGAGGGATAGCAGACATGCAGCAAAAGGAAATCTGTCCTCTCTCAAATGTCGACTAACTCACTGGGCCCAGTAGGGAAAAACCTCACACATCATCTAGAGTAAAAAAGAGCCCAAGTGGAAGGCAGTCTTGGTATTTCTCTCAGCCAGCCTTCACTCCCAGATAGCCTAGTATAAGAAACCCTCAGCTCTGTAACTGTAATAAAAACCCTGGCTTAAGCACTTCTGGCAAAGCCTGCGTTCTCCGGTATGGGCCGGGACATTGCAGAGCCGTGAGTGCAGTGTGCAATGCAGGGCTAATGAAGAGCAGAATCAGATAAGAGACTGTTACAAGTTGTATTGTAATGGATAACGATTTGGCCAGAAACCCAAAAAGCCCTTCTAAAATAAATGTTGCTTGCTGACAGACAGTTTGAAAGTTTGGCTGACCCAGTTTTTGGTGAAATGTGAAATGTAAATGAATCCAAGCAGCCAAAGAGGGGTTGACTGGAGGGTGGGAGGGGGAAGAAGGATTTTGTGGGAGGATTGGTTGGGGGGGGGGGCTCTGCGCCGTAAGAGTGGACTTTTCAAGTCAGGCCCCTCACGTTTATTGTCGTCACCTTAACCCTGGAATGGATCTTACCTCTTCTCTGGTGGTAGAGAGGCACTTCCTGGACATTCCTGGGGCTTTGGAGTGTAATTGCTGCGGTTAAAGGAGTGGGAGAAGCCTGAAAACTAGGCTTCCTCCAGACCTCAGTGGCTAGACTCCCCCTGCCTCTGGATCTCTCTCTCTCTCTCTCTCTCTCAAGGCCAGAGCTGTGGTTCTCAGGGACCAACCCAACTTTCTCTCTTTCTCGCTCTCCTTGTCTCTCTCTCTCTCTCTCTCTCATCACAGGGACCAACCCAACTCTCTCTCTTTCTCTCTCTCCTTGTCTCTCTCTCTCTCGTCACAGGGACCAACCCAAGTGTCTCTCTCTCTCTCTCTCGTCACAGGGACCAACCCAAGTGTCTCTCTCTCTCTCTCGTCACAGGGACCAACCCAAGTGTCTCTCTCTCTCTGTCTCTGTCACCTTTCTTATACCCTTATCATACTATTGTGCCGACCCAAACCATACTGGATGGCTTATTCACTATTGTGCCGACCCAAACCGTACTGGATGGCTTATTCACTATTGTGCCGACCCAAACCGTACTGGATGGCTTATTCACTATTGTGCTGACCCAAACCGTACTGGATGGCTTATTCACTATTGTGCCGACCCAAACCGTACTGGATGGCTTATTCACTATTGTGCCGACCCAAACCGTACTGGATGGCTTATTCACTATTGTGCCGACCCAAACCGTACTGGATGGCTTATTCACTATTGTGCCGACCCAAACCGTACTGGATGGCTTATTCACTATTGTGCCGACCCAAACCGTACTGGATGGCTTATTCACTATTGTGCCGACCCAAACCATACTGGATGGCTTATTTTATTTCCTTTCTAGCACGGTTACAGCAACAAGGGTTAAAGTGTAACCAGGCTAGTGCAGTATAGCTCGACTTGGCTCGCCTTAGTAGTCTCCTTCCCCCCCTCTGGCTCTGTGCTTCTCCTACAGGTCAATGCACCTCAAGCACCGTCAGTCACAGCCTCTGAGAGAGACTAAGTTGATTGAAAGATCTATAGTGAGAGACTGAAGACCAGATGCCAGGGCTTGCTCATTGAACACTTCCAAACAGAAATCTGTTCCATCCCGGGTACACATAATGTAAACATTTTTTTTCACTCTCTCTCTCTTTTCCCAACGCCTTCCATCCATTTAAATTCTAGTCACAGCTCTTTGTAGGCATGCTGTTGTCTGCCAGCCTCTCATTACTTGATAATCCACATGCAGGGAGGGCAGGCCGGGGGACCAAACTGAACTGAGCAATGTTATTGTTGTCCTTTGTGTGAGGCGCTGCAGAACTATAGACCTGCTCTTGATTACTAGCGATGAAGGCCCACATTTTTGGCATGACATCAGTGTCTGAGGCAGGCAGGCAGAAGGAAGGGAAGGAGCCTTGGTCTGTACAGGCTCAGGCCTCACATGCTCTTCTAATTACTCTCTCCTGGAGTTATTGATGGGTGTCTGCTTCAGTATTACAGAACAAAGACCAGACTCTGGATCAGAGGTTCACCTCTACAGCTCCACTCTGCTCCTCATGTCTGGATCAGGAGGTTCACCTCTACAGCTCCACTCTGCTCCTCATGTCTGGATCAGGAGGTTCACCTCTATAGCTCCACTCTGCTCCTCATGTCTGGATCAGGAGGTTCACCTCTATAGCTCCACTCTGCTCCTCATGTCTGGATCAGGAGGTTCACCTCTATAGCTCCACTCTGCTCCTCATGTCTGGATCAGGAGGTTCACCTCTATAGCTCCACTCTGCTCCTCATGTCTGGATCAGATGGTTCACCTCTATAGCTCCACTCTGCTCCTCATGTCTGGATCAGGAGGTTCACCTCTGTAGCTCCACTCTGCTCCTCATGTCTGGATCAGGAGGTTCACCTCTATAGCTCCACTCTGCTCCTCATGTCTGGATCAGGAGGTTCACCTCTATAGCTCCACTCTGCTCCTCATGTCTGGATCAGGAGGTTCACCTCTATAGCTCCACTCTGCTCCTCATGTCTGGATCAGGAGGTTCACCTCTATAGCTCCACTCTGCTCCTCATGTCTGGATCAGGAGGTTCACCTCTATAGCTCCACTCTGCTCCTCATGTCTGGATCAGGAGGTTCACCTCTATAGCTCCACTCTGCTCCTCATGTCTGGATCAGGAGGTTCACCTCTATAGCTCCACTCTGCTCCTCATGCCGGTAACGATCACACAGTACACGTTACAGTACAATACGCAGGGCCAGTGTTGTTGAATGCTCAGCAGGACATAACGTTATGGAACGTTCAGATAGAAATACATTATATAGAACATGTCTTTCTAACATGTAGAATAAGTTATCAGGTCCGCTCTATTCTTGACATTTCTATCTGCAATGTTCCACATTTGCTTTTTAAGTTGCGTGGGAGTTGACCTGGAATGGGAAGTGGGCCATTATGAAATGATTATGATCACAACAACAATAGCCACCACAGCTGCAATATGCAAGCAACTTTTTTTTGTGGTATCCAAATAGTTTTTTCCAGGCCTATTTCATGGGTAATTGATTCACAATGATGTGGAAATACTGTTCAGTTGCTGGGACTTCTCAGGTGATTGCTGATTGGATGTTTCCTAAAACCATTTCCCAGCAGTCTCTTAATGTAGCTGCTACACCTAGGATAGTCCTTTACATGATGTTTTCTCCATGAATCTTTCAGCTTTTCTACTGATTGTTGCTACTCTGAAACATCAATAAGGTGTGGTACTCTCATTAAAGACAACATTAATGTTCTGTATCCACAGGCGTAAAGAGCCTCATTAGAGACCAGTCACTTCTAACCTAGCTGTCGTTAATGGACATTCCTGTGAATGTACTGGTAGTTCAGTCGATGGGTACTGTGTTCTGGTCTGCACAGGTGTGCTGCACAGATAAGACATTTAGAATAACATTGTGGGTCAAAGGTCAGCTACCAACTTAAAATACCCATGTGGCCTAAGAGGTACCAAGCTAAGGTCATGACCATTATCAATCATTTGAAGTCAATGTGTGGGCTTCGTAGGCTTTAGAGCTCTTGTGTTTGCTTTGCTGTGGGACCCATTACGTTCATTGGAGGGGTCGGTGGTTAGAACTGGAAGACGGATGGAACCAGTTTCCTCGTTGAGAACACAACCATGCAACATATGTAACCCGACACCAAATTCTTGGTATGGAGAGAGAGAAATCAAAGTTTGACATGTTTCGCATCGTTGGGCGGCTCGTTCATTCTCACTTTATAATCCACTTCTCACAAGCCGCACAGATCCCTTGTGACAACACATACTGTAGGAATTCGTTACAGAGTCACGCTGGTTGAACAGCTGTATATTAACTCATTACTCTAGTCACTCCTCTGTCAGCACCACTGTCATAGCAGAGAGGGTGAGTCGCAGGAGAGGGCGGGCAGGGCCTCGCTTCAGTCTCCTCTAACCCGGGAGGGTTAATCACCTTTTAGTAAGCACACTCTGATGTGGTCTGCTTTGATATGGCAGGCACTCTGTCTGTCTGTCTGTCTGTCTGTACATTTGCTCACTCCTCTGGCTTTGACACACTTGTGAAAATACAACCCTCTTCTACACACACACACACACACACACACACACACACACACACACACACACACACACACACACACACACACACACACACACACACACACACACACACACACACTTCTATCATTCCAGTGGAGAGAGAGGTGGAGTGTGTGGAATGTTCTATCCTGACATGTTGTGAGTAAATAGGCCTGATTGGTTAGCAGCGGCAACAGTGGATGGACAGACTGACTGACAGACAGACAGACTGACAGACAGACAGACTGCATGTGAAATGGAACCCTATTCCCTACATACCGCACTACTAGGGCCCAAAGGGCTCTAGTCAAGAGTAGTGCACTATGCAGGGGATAGGGTGCCATTTGGGACATAGCCAAAGAGACAAACAGTACAGCTGCACCTGGGAATCTTGGACCCAAACGGAGCAGGCAGCACATTCATCATGTGTCCTACCCCCACGCATGGGATGGGATAGACAGACTGGGAAACATACAACAGTAGCCACCTGGGTCTGGTCTGCAGACCTCTCCCTGTAGTTCCACTGAAACAGTTTCCGTTTTGACTCCTCACAATGACAAACTGGCACACAGCACTGTGCTCTGAGACAGACCTGGGTTCAAATAGTCTTTATTTTTTCCCTTTCTGATACTCTGCTCGAGTGACATGGAGTATGGAAAACTACTTGCGGATGAATATGAAAATCTGAGTATTCCAAAATGATTTTTACATTGATCAGAAATAAATGTCCCGAAACACACATGCATGACAAGTATTCTTCCTCATTTGAACTTTCTCTTTCATGGCTTTCCAGACTGTTCTCCTCTGTCAGCAACCAGACTCACACAGACTGACAGACAGACACAACTAGTTGTCCTGCCTTAGATGCATGATGTATGTTTATACTGGGTGTTTTCACCCCCTGTTTATCTTCTATCTCAACATACAGTTACAGAGAGAGCAACTGGTGCTCTGCCCAGTAGAGTGGTGTAAAGTGGTGCTGGTCCCGGTGGTGTGGAGTGGTGTAAAGTGGTGCTGGTCCCGGCGGTCTGTAGTGGTGTAAAGTGGTGCTGGTCCCGGTGTTCAGTAGTGGTGTAAAGTGGTGCTGGTCCCGGTGGTCTTTAGTGGTGGAAAGTGGTGCTGGTCCCAGTGGTGTAAAGTGGTGCTGGTCCTGGTGTTCTGTAGTGGTGTAAAGTGATGCTGGTCCCGGTGGTCTTTAGTGGTGTAAAGTGGTGCTGGTCCCGGTGGTCTGTAGTGGTGTAAAGTGGTGCTGGTCCCGATGTTCTGTAGTGGTGTAAAGTGGTGCTGGTCACGGTGGTCTGTAGTGGTGTAAAGTGATGCTGGTCCCGGTGGTCTGTAGTGGTGTAAAGTGGTGCTGGCCCCAGTGGTGTGGAGTGATGTAAAGTGGTGCTGGTCCCGGTGGTCTGTAGTGATGTAAAGTGGTGCTGGTCCCGGTGGTCTGTAATGGTGTAAAGTGATGCTGGTCCCGGTGGTCTTTAGTGGTGTAAAGTGGTGCTGGTCCCGGTGGTCTGTAGTGATGTAAAGTGGTGCTGAAACTTAAGAAGGGGAAGCATCGACATAGCGCACATAGATCTACTGCTTCTTAGACTCATTTCTATGTGAATTTGTTAGGGTCGCCCCAAAAAGTTACACACTGCAGCTTGAACTTAACTCAAATATGAACTCACAGAGCATTTCACTCTTAGCCTATAACAAACCAACCCCCTAAAAAAGGAAGCTTTTTTGTGCTTTGCTCCATCCGATCCTATCCACGGTTATTTGTTACCCTCTTTTCTCATCCTCTCCCGCCTTTTCTGTTTCCCTCTTCAACGTACGGAAGCCCAGGGTGCATTTTTAGTGCCCTCCCATAGAGGTCCCTCAGCTCCTGTTATGACCCTTATTTATGTATCCTGTTACAAATGGAAGTCGTGTCAGGGTCCGGTGAGCAAGGCTGCTCAAATATTTCCCTTTCAGTTGTGACTGTCTGACAAATTGAGGGATGACTGGACTGGACAGACACTTCTTCTTCACTGAATGTTGTGTTTTGTTTGAGGCCCATGTCTGTCTGAAAACTCTGGACCTGCTTGGTTGATTTACTGCAAAGTGGGGGTAGAGTAATGTCTCTGTCCCTGACCACTCTCTCACACCAGCTGTGTGTGTGTGTGCGTGTGTGCGTGTGTGTGTGTGTGTGTGTGTGTGTGTGTGTGTGTAAGAGTCAACTCTCAACAATAACAACAGGACATCATTATTATAAGGTGATATTTGATGAAGGTGATGATGATGGTGTACTACAATCTGGTACAACACGGTCAGTATGTGGTGGAAGCCTGTCAATCTGTCCCACAGGTTGTCTTATCCAAGCATGGCTGGAATGTGTCTTATCTAAGCCTGGCTGGAATGTTTCTTATCCAAGCATGGCTAGAATGTATCTTATCTAAGCATGGCTGGAATGTGTCTTATCTAAGCCTGGGTAGAATGTGTCTTATCCAAGCATGGCTGGAATGTGTCTTATCCAAGCATGGCTGGAATGTGTCTTATCCAAGCATGGCTGGAATGTGTCTTATCCAAGCATGGCTGGAATGTGTCTTATCCAAGCATGACTGGAATGTATCTTATCCAAGCATGGCTGGAATGTGTCTTATCTAAGCCTGGCTGGAATGTGTCTTATCCAAGCATGGCTGGAATGTGTCTTATCCAAGCATGGCTGGAATGTGTCTTATCCAAGCATGGCTGGAATGTGTCTTATCCAAGCATGGTTGGAATGTGTCTTATCCAAGCATGACTGGAATGTATCTTATCCAAGCATGGCTAGAATGTATCTTATCCAGGCATGGCTAGAATGTGTTCTATTCTCCTAATATTCAGTGGTATTATTTTGTGTCGATCAACAAGTCGTTGTTTAAGTCAACTGGGCTCTGTTAATTATAGTAACACTTAGCAACCACCTATAGATACAGAACCCTCCATCACACAGACAGTTAGACACGGCAGATGAGAACAACCTAGTCAAAGAAAGAACACACTTGTTCAGTATATCTCTCTGTTGTCATCTGGCTTTGGTTCAACTGTAGATCATGTCTGTCATTATTTGGAATGTCATTATTCTGACTTCATAGCAATCTGAAATGAATGGATATCTTCACCTTGTGTTCATATCAGATGTTGTTGAAC
>NC_048567.1:2807376-2919876 GCF_013265735.2 Oncorhynchus mykiss
ACTCCTGATATCATTACTGTTTCAGCTTCTATTAGTCTAATATCACATGATCTACTCCTGATATCATTACAGTTTCAACTTCTATTAGTCTAATATCACATGATCTACTCCTGATATCATTACTGTTTCAGCTTCTATTAGTCTAATATCACATGATCTACTACTGATATCATTACTGTTTCAGCTTCTATTAGTCTAATATCACATGATCTACTCCTGATATCATTACAGTTTCAACTTCTATTAGTCTAATATCACATGATCTACTCCTGATATCATTACTGTTTCAGCTTCTATTAGTCTAATATCACATGATCTACTCCTGATATCATTACAGTTTCAGCTTCTATTAGTCTAATATCACATGATCTACTACTGATATCATTACAGTTTCAACTTCTATTAGTCTAATATCACATGATCTACTCCTGATATCATTACAGTTTCAGCTTCTATTAGTCTAATATCACATGATCTACTACTGATATCATTACTGTTTCAGCTTATATTCGTCTAATATCACATGATCTACTCCTGATATCATTATTGTTTCAGCTTCTATTAGTCTAATATCACATGATCTACTACTGATATCATTACAGTTTCAGCTTCTATTAGTCTAATATCACATGATCTACTCCTGATATCATTATTGTTTCAGCTTCTATTAGTCTAATATCACATGATCTACTCCTGATATCATTACAGTTTCAACTTCTATTAGTCTAATATCACATGATCTACTCCTGATATCATTACAGTTTCAGCTTATATTCGTCTAATATCACATGATCTACTACTGATATCATTACTGTTTCAACTTCTATTAGTCTAATATCACATGATCTACTCCTGATATCATTACTGTTTCAGCTTCTATTAGTCTAATATCACATGATCTACTCCTGATATCATTACTGTTTCAGCTTCTATTAGTCTAATATCACATGATCTACTACTGATATCATTACTGTTTCAACTTCTATTAGTCTAATATCACATGATCTACTACTGATATCATTACTGTTTCAGCTTCTATTAGTCTAATATCACATGATCTACTCCTGATATCATTACAGTTTCAGCTTCTATTAGTCTAATATCACATGATCTACTCCTGATATCATTACAGTTTCAGCTTATATTCGTCTAATATCACATGATCTACTACTGATATCATTACTGTTTCAACTTCTATTAGTCTAATATCACATGATCTACTCCTGATATCATTACTGTTTCAGCTTCTATTAGTCTAATATCACATGATCTACTCCTGATATCATTACAGTTTCAGCTTATATTAGTCTAATATCACATGATCTACTACTGATATCATTACTGTTTCAACTTCTATTAGTCTAATATCACATGATCTACTCCTGATATCATTACAGTTTCAACTTCTATTAGTCTAATATCACATGATCTACTCCTGATATCATTATTGTTTCAGCTTCTATTAGTCTAATATCACATGATCTACTCCTGATATCATTACTGTTTCAACTTCTATTAGTCTAATATCACATGATCTACTCCTGATATCATTACTGTTTCAGCTTCTATTAGTCTAATATCACATGATCTACTCCTGATATCATTACAGTTTCAGCTTATATTAGTCTAATATCACATGATCTACTACTGATATCATTACTGTTTCAACTTCTATTAGTCTAATATCACATGATCTACTCCTGATATCATTACAGTTTCAGCTTCTATTAGTCTAATATCACATGATCTACTCCTGATATCATTACAGTTTCAACTTCTATTAGTCTAATATCACATGATATACTCCTGATATCATTACTGTTTCAGCTTCTATTAGTCTAATATCACATAATCTACTCCTGATATCCATATGGCACTGGTTTATTTGAATGCAGAGCATAGGTGGATTGTGGTACCTTTGGACCGACTGTGTGGTGCATGCTTTGTGGTGCAGGCTGTAAGCTGTGGTCCAATGCCATGGAGATTCTGGAGGAGAAGGATGGGGTGGACACAGAGCTGCTGGTGTATGCCATGACCCTCATCAACAAGGTCGGTCTCCCTTCATTCCTCTCTCTCTCTCTACATATTTTTCTCTCTCTACATTTCACTCGCATCTCTTTGTCTTCTATTTCTTTCACTCATTCTACATCTCTCTCTCTCGACTTTACATCTATTTCTACATCTCTCTCTTCTACATCTCTCTCAAATGATGACATTTGTGTGTGTGTTTCAGACTCTAGCGGGCCTGCCTGACCAGGACTCATTCTATGACGTGGTGGACTGTTTGGAGGAGCAGGGCATGGAGGCCATGTCTCAGAGACACCGTAGCAGGAAGGGAACAGACCTGGACCTCATGGAGCAGTTTAACATCTACGAGGTACCTCCACCTCCTCGGCTTAGTGGAATTCACTTCCTGGCTTAGTCACTTAACTAGTTTGTTGTAGAAACACTAGCAGAGCACTATAGGTACAAAACTTGGTCAAATATACAAATAAATCCTTGACCAGCTTGATTTAGTTTGTCCTCAATGGGACCAATGGAAAAGTCCTAAGTGTTGACCCATGTCTGCTTGGGACCTCATGTCCCCTGCTAGTCTAACTGTTCCCTGCTGTGCCTCCAGACTGCTCTGCGCCATGAGGACGGGGACGACGAGAGCCAGCCACCTACCGTGGGTCGGAAGAACCGGCGGCGTGCCAGCGTGGGGGGTACCAACGACCGGCGAGGCCTGGAGAGGAGACGCAGCCGGAGACACTCCCTCCAGAACGGGAGAGGACTCACCTCAGCCCCCGCTTCCCCCAGCAGCCCTCACTCTCATGGAGGACACAACGGTAGCTTCCTGCCCTTCGGAGGCCAGGGCATTGACGACGTCAGCGAAAGGTGAGTTGGAGCGGAGGAGAGTGGGTGATGGGTGGGGCAAACAGGAGAAGGGGAAGGGGAGAGGTAGAAAGTGTGAATGGGTTAAAGGGAGAAGCATATTCTTGCTTCTGTTATTAACTGAAACTTGCCAATATGATCTTAAATGGTCAGCTGAAGTGGTTCTGTTTATTTTTACTTCACTACCCAGAGAAGTCAGCTGTGAGGAATTGGAAAACACACAGATGATTCTGGATCCACGATACAGTTCAGAACAGGAAAGGGTTCGACTGCCAGTGTTGTATTACGTTATAGTCTGGGACAGATGTGTGTGTTCCAACCAGAGTCAATATGAATGAAGAACGTCATTATATAGTAATAAAAGAGAGACAGAGAGCACGGGCTGCTGTTTCAAAGTGACGTTTAGATTCATCTTCAGACTGTCAACGTTTTGTGAGCTCGTGGAGCTGCTGAAGGAAATAGGAACCTTCTGTAAACAGTGATAGGAATTATTAGGAGTTATTATTCATTATTAGGAGTTATTATTGGTTATTAGGAGTTATTATTAGTTATTACTGTGCTCATGTCCCAAATGACACCCTATTACCTATGTAGTGCACTACTTTTGGCAGTAAAGGTACCATTTGGGATGCATCCCTGTATGTGTCCTATCTGTCACAAGTCATGTTTCCCTTTGAGGCAGTGTTTGTTGAATTTCAACCAAAACTGCAATAGTTTCAATAATGTTAATGTGTACACAACCACTATAAATTCACGCTTAACTAAAGCAAAATAATAATGCCTATTGAAATTTAAATACTGCAACATCTCATTTACATAAGTATTCACACCCCTGAATCAATACTTTGTAGAAGCACCTTTGGCTGCGATTTCAGTTGTGAGTCTTTCTGGGTAAGTCTCTAAGAGCTTTCCACACCTGGATTGTGTAACACTTGCCCATTATTCTATTCAAAATTCTTCAAGCTCTGTCAAATTGGTTGTTAATTATTGCTAGACAACCATTTTCAGGTCTTGCAATAGATTTTCAAACAGAGTTGTAAGTCTAAACTGTAGCTGGGCCACTCAGGAGTTTCCACTGTCTTCTTGCTAAGCAACTCCAATGTAGATTTGGCCTTGTGTTTTAGGTTATTGTCCTTCTGAAAAGTGAATTCATCTCCCAGGGTCTGGTGATCAGCAGACTGAACTAAGTTTTCCTCTAGGATTTAGCTCCATTCCATTTATTTGTTATCCTGAAAAATGATTATAAGCATACCCATAACATGATGCAGCCACCACTATGCTTAAAAATATGGATAGTGGTACAATGTGTTGTATTAGATTTGCCCCAAACATAAAACTTTGTATTCAGGACAAAAAGGGAATTGCTTTGCCACATTTTTTGCAGTATTACTTTAGTGCCTTGTTGCAAACAGATGCATGTTTTGGAATATTTTGATTCTGTACAGGCTTCCTTTTCACTCTTTCAATTAGGTTAGAATGGTGGAGTAACTACAATGTTGTTGATCCATCCTCATTTTCCTCCTATCACAGCCATTAAACTCTGTAAGTGTTTTAAAGTCGCCATTGGCCTCATACTTTGTAGTGACTGTGTGTATTGATACACCACCCAAAGTGTAATTAATAACCACCATGCTCAAAGGGATATTCAATGTCTGCTTTTTTATTTTGACCTATCGACCAATGCGAGGCATTGGAAAACCTCCCTGGTCTTTGTGGTTAAATAGGTTTTTCAAATTCACTGCTTTACTTAGGGACCTTACAGATAATTGTATGTGTGGGGTACAGAGATGAGGTAGTCATTCAAAATCATGTTGAACACTATTATTGCACACAGAGCAACGTATTATGTGATTTATTCAGCAAATCTTTACTCCTGAACTTATTTCAGCTTGCCATAACAAAGGGGTTGAATACTTATTGACTCAAAACATTTCAGCTTGCCATAACAAAGGGGTTGAATACTTATTGACTCAAAACATTTCAGCTTGCCATAACAAAGGGGTTGAATACTTATTGACTCAAAACATTTCAGCTTGCCATAACAAAGGGGTTGAATACTTATTGACTCAAAACATTTCAGCTTGCCATAACAAAGGGGTTGAATACTTATTGACTCAAGACATTTCAGCTTGCCATAACAAAGGGGTTGAATACTTATTGACTCAAGACATTTCAGCTTGCCATTACAAAGGGCTTGAATACTTATTGACTCAAGACATTTCAGCTTGCCATAACAAAGGGGTTGAATACTTATTGACTCAAGACATTTCAGCTTGTCATTTTTAATCAAATTGTTAAAAATAAAAAATATTCAACAAAATGTGGAAAAAGTCAAGGGGTGGGAATACTTTCTGAAGGCACAGTGGGATGGCTACCTTTCACCCTGCCACACACAGCATCATACTGTCCACCATTAGTAACTAGCATTTCTGGTAGCATTTCTGGTAGCATTTCTGGTAGCATTTCTGGTAGCATTTCTGGTAGCGCTCCAGTTCGGTTCTGCAGATAGTTCAATTGAACCCAGAGGGTTATATGATACTGACTCCCACCAGTCCAGTCCACCACACACAGGAAATTCAGGCCGCCTTTGAAGATCAGTGTTTTCCATATTGGTAATGAAACACAGGCGGGCGGGTCAGAGGAAACCTGACAGCACAATGGCCCTAGAAAGACTCTCGTATGCATATGATGTATGTGACAATCCTTTATCAATTAAAACCCTCCAGATATGACCACACAGTCACAGCCTAGTCAATGGTTGCGTCTCAAGTGACACCATTCTCCTACATTGTGCACTACTTTTGACCAAAGTCCATATGGCTCTGGTCAAAAGTAATGCACTATATAGGGAATAGGGTGCCATTTGGGATGTGCTCTATGATCACTGGTCCGGGGACCGTTACTGGTCCCTAAGATGTTACAGGCTGGTCCAGAGCTGCTGGTGTGTGCCAGATGGTTAGCTGACATTGATTTAGTCAGTTCTCATGCTGTTTTTTAATGTTATCAAGCACTGTATGTAATGAATGAAATGAGGACATACTAACTAAAAGCTATGAACCTCTTTGAACTCTACTGCCTTGTGGACACATTTTTACCTCCCTCGTCAATTTTGACAGGGTGTGCTGTGTGTACTGCATTCTGTCTGTCACTTCTTTCTCTTTTTCTGGACAGTTGTCTACTGTATTTTGTTCATGTTGTCTGTTGCATTTCTCCTCCTTTTCCTCTTTCTACTCTTTCCTGTCTATTTTCTCCCTCCCCTCCCCTCCATCCATCCCTCCACCCCTCCTTTTCAGAGAGGAGGAAGAGGAGGAGGAGGAAGAGGAGGAGGAGGAGGAGGATGAGGAAGATGATGAGAGTCATGATATCACAGAGACCACTAGAAAGGGCTTCCACAGGTATTTCAGGAAAACAGGTTTTCCCCCAAATAGAACCTCTTCTTCCATATCCTTCTTTCAGTCTTGTCCTCCATCCATCTCCCCCTTCCTGGACGATGTATAGTGTTGTTAACAGTGTATGGGTGTGTTAGAACTACATAAAAAAGCATATCTGTTATTGTAAACGTGTCATGTATTCCCCTTGGATGTACCCCACCCCCTTTGTCCTCCCCTTTGCTCTGTTACTCTGTTGTTTTAGCATGGCGCCCGTGCAGGCAGTAGAGGACTCCTCTAGCTTGTGTTCTCCTGTTCACTGTATGGTCAACCTCATCCCTGACGCCTCAGCCGCCTCAGAGAGAGAGAGAGTGTGGCCATGGCCAGCCCTATAGCCCCTGTGTCCACCCCCCCCTAGAAACACTGGCTCTAACCCCCAGGATGTCTCTCCCAGTCCCAGATCTACTTCCCTGGTCATAGCGCTTGGCTGGGGGAGACTGCCAGGCACTGCCCACCCTCTGGGCCAACAGCACAGCACCTCTGTACCCTCCTCTTCCTCCCCCTCCTGTTCCTCCTCCCCCTCGAGGGGACATAGTCAGTCCTACCTCCAACCGCCCAAGCCCCTCCCACTCCTCCCTGATGTGGACCTGAGCCAGGTGTCTGCCTCTGCTGAGGCCGAGGGGTGTGTTGAGAGGGGCGTGGCCAGACAACAGCTCTACAGGTAGAGGTGCAGCAGCAACAGGAGCTCTACAGTTCACTTCTTCACCTCTGGCATTACATTCACTATGAAGGAATACCTCCCCAACTCTTAAATATACACTGTCATCCCGCAACACTGGTGTCTGTGTCTTCATGTCTACCTGGCTTGCTCCCTCACAATCCACTTGGCTGAGAAGCTGCCGTACTGAATGTCTCTTGTACAAGGGGTATAGACATAGTGTTAATGTCTACCATGTCAGACAGATTCTGTGTTGTCGAGTCATATTTGCTTTCCGTGGCCTACGAGGCACTTGTAGATGGTCTCCCTCATGCATGTTATGTATGCTTTAACTTGTGTCCAGTTGAACACATCTTTAGCTTGCCTCGACATTCCTTTGACCTTTAAAGGCCCAGTGCAGTAAAACATTTGATTTTCCTGTGTTGTATATATATTTCCACACTATGAGGTTGGAATAATACTATGAAATTGTGAAAATAATGAAAATACCCTTTTAGTGTAAGAACTGATTGAAAAGACAGCCTGAAATCTCCGCCTGTTTTGATGGGATGGAGTTTTGGCCTGCCTGGTGACATCACCACGGTAGATGAGTTTCAGAAATGAAACAACACATGTACATTTAACCATTCGTTAGAAAAAATGACAATGCATAGTCTTGGCATTAGGGCTCTGCTCCTTCAGGCCAGCTCACTGCCAGAGCCAAGCGTCACGTGAAGAGGATGACATAAGTGCAGGCAGTGAGCCCGGCATGCTGTACCAAATCCCCTGAAGAAAGACACACACAACCCACAGGTGGAGGCTGGGGTGGTGGTGGGATATCACAATCAGCAAGCATAGTGAGTAACAGCTAGTTACAGCAACAACGACAGCAAGAGACGTGCATTCACGTGCCGTCCAGCATCCAGGAAGCATGTGTACAACTGGTCAACTTAAATAGACCGAATGGAAGTAGAATGTGAATCCAATTGGTGCAATATCTGCTGATGTGATCAGCTGATGTCACCACACTGGGGTTTCCCTTCTGAACCGGCTCCACAGACCAATAAGAGAGAGATTTACAAACCTCTCTGCCAATAACAGCTAGTTTCCAGTTTCCCCCTCCGTACTCAAACCACTCCCAGATAGTCCTAGCTAAATTGGTGCTTGAGAAATTGCTCTTTCCTAGGAAGCTATTTTTGTTTCTTTTTGACCATTTGAACTGAAAGAAAATCACTGTGAGGTACTTAATGTTTATCCAGAAATGATTTGATATTGAGATAAAAACTTCTGCATTGGGCCTTTTAAAGATAGTTTAACACCAGATGCCCAGTAGGCTGCTACATTTTCCTGTCCGCTGTGTTTTATTTTATGTTGCTTCTATCATCCATCCCGGATGGCACGCATACACAGGGAAAAAAGAAAGAGAAGAATCTGAACAAAGACGTATCATTTCCTTGACTGAGTCAGCTGCTAGATGTGCAACTCCAGTTGAGAAACACTACGTTTTCCTGACATTTACTGCTCATCTGTCTTTCATTGTGGCGTTGCACCACAGTTAAACCCAGACATGCCTAGAAAATAAAATTCAAAAATGAAAATGCACCATAACTCACGTTTGAGTGTCTCTTAGATGTCTGTAATGTTGTGTGGAGCTGCAGCAACAGAGATAGGATGGAAAGTAGTGTTGCCATATTGTGAACAGACCAGGCCAGAAGTGCCTCAGTGTGGAGCACTCCCTACCTCCTATCCCATATCATCCTAGTCTTAATGACCCACCAGGAAGTAGAGGTATTTTAACTGTGGGCTTTATGGGAATTTAAAAAAGGTTTGATTGTTTTTAAAGAGTATGTAGAGTCCATGTCGGTGGGGGGAGGGGCAGAAATATTCTCTTGCTTCTTGGAATCACCATGTATCTTGCTACAATCCTTCAGTCAATCGTTCTCCAGACTTCCGTTTTCTTTGTGTTTAACCCTTGCATGCTTCTTTCCTTCATTACAATTTGTACTTGACTGTCCCTCTCCTCTCTCTCTCCTCACTGTTTCCCTTCAGCAGCCAAACAGCTGTATTGTATACATCTAGAGCACCCGTTAGTGCTGGAAGGTAAGACTTAGCCACTGTGCTAACACTAGTCTTATAGTCTTATAGGTAAGACTTAGTCTCCAGGTTAACACTAGTCTTATAGTCTTATAGGTAAGACTTAGTCTCCAGGTTAACACTAGTCGTATAGGTAAGACTTAGCCACCAGGTTAACACTAGTCTTATAGTCTTATAGGTAAGACTTAGCCTCCAGGTTAACACTAGTCTTATAGTCTTATAGGTAAGACTTAGCCTCCAGGTTAACACTAGTCTTATAGTCTTATAGGTAAGACTTAGTCTCCAGGTTAACACTAGTCTTATAGTCTTATAGGTAAGACTTAGCCTCCAGGTTAACACTAGTCTTATAGTCTTATAGGTAAGACTTGGCCTCCAGGTTAACACTAGACTTATAGTCTCATAGGTAAGACTTAGCCTCCAGGTTAACACTAGTCTTATAGGTAAGACTTAGCCTCCAGGTTAACACTAGTCTTATAGGTAAGACTTAGCCTCCAGGTTAACACTAGTCTTATAGGTAAGACTTAGCCTCCAGGTTAACACTAGTCTTATAGTCTCATAGGTAAGACTTAGCCTCCAGGTCAATACTAGTCTTATAGTCTTATAGGTAAGACTTAACCTCCAGGTTAACACTAGTCTTATAGTCTTATAGGTAAGACTTAGCCTCCAAGTTAATACTAGTCTTATAGGTAAGACTTAGCCTCCAGGTTAACACTAGTCTTATAGTCTTATAGGTAAGACTTAGCCTCCAAGTTAATACTAGTCTTAAAGGTAAGACTTAGCCTCCAGGTTAACACTAGTCTTATAGTCTTATAGGTAAGACTTAGCCTCCAAGTTAATACTAGTCTTATAGGTAAGACTTAGCCTCCAGGTTAACACTAGTCTTATAGGTAAGATTTAGCCTCCAGGTTAACACTAGTCTTATAGTCTTACAGGTAAGACTTAGCCTCCAGGTTAACACTAGCCTTATAGTCTTATAGGTAAGACTTAGCCGCTAGGTTAACACTAGTCTCATAGACTTATAGGTAAGACTTAGCCTCTTAGCCTCCAGGTTAATACTAGTCTTATAGGTAAGACTTAGCCTCCAGGTTAATACTAGTCTTATAGGTAAGACTTAGCCTCCAGGTTAACACTAGTCTTATAGGTAAGACTTAGCCTCCAGGTTAACACTAGTCTTATAGGTAAGACTTAGCCTCTTAGCCTCCAGGTTAATACTAGTCTTATAGGTAAGACTTCGCCTCCAGGTTAATACTAGTCTTATAGGTAAGACTTAGCCTCCAGGTTAACACTAGTCTTATAGTCTTATAGGTAAGACTTAGCCTCCCGATTGAAACTAGTCTTATAGGTAAGACTTAGCCTCCAGGTTAATACTGGTCTTATAGTCTTACAGGTAAGACTTAGCCTCCAGGTTAACACTAGCCTTATAGTCTTATAGGTAAGACTTAGCCTCCAGGTTAACACTAGCCTTATAGTCTTATAGGTAAGACTTAGCCACTAGGTTAACACTAGTCTTATAGTCTTACAGGTAAGACTTAGCCTCCAGGTTAACACTAGCCTTATAGTCTTATAGGTAAGACTTAGCCGCTAGGTTAACACTAGTCTTATAGGTGAGACTTAGCCTCCAGGTTAAGACTAGTCTTATAGGTAAGACTTAGCCTCCAGGTTAACACTAGTCTTATAGTCTTATAAGTAAGACTTAGCCTCCAGGTTAATACTAGTCTTATAGGTAAGACTTAGCCTCCAGGTTAATACTAGTCTTATAGGTAAGACTTAGCCTCCAGGTTAACACTAGTCTTATAGTCTTACAGGTAAGACTTAGCCTCCAGGTTAACACTAGTCTTATAGGTAAGACTTAGCCTCTTAGCCTCCAGGTTAATACTAGTCTTATAGGTAAGACTTCGCCTCCAGGTTAATACTAGTCTTATAGGTAAGACTTAGCCTCCAGGTTAACACTAGTCTTATAGTCTTATAGGTAAGACTTAGCCTCCCGATTGAAACTAGTCTTATAGGTAAGACTTAGCCTCCAGGTTAATACTGGTCTTATAGTCTTACAGGTAAGACTTAGCCTCCAGGTTAACACTAGCCTTATAGTCTTATAGGTAAGACTTAGCCTCCAGGTTAACACTAGCCTTATAGTCTTATAGGTAAGACTTAGCCACTAGGTTAACACTAGTCTTATAGTCTTACAGGTAAGACTTAGCCTCCAGGTTAACACTAGCCTTATAGTCTTATAGGTAAGACTTACCCGCTAGGTTAACACTAGTCTTATAGGTGAGACTTAGCCTCCAGGTTAAGACTAGTCTTATAGGTAAGACCTAGCATCCAGGTTAACACTAGTCTTATAGTCTTATAGGTAAGACTTACCCTCCAGGTTAACACTAGTGTTATAGTCTTATAAGTAAGACTTAGCCTCCAGGTTAATACTAGTCTTATAGGTAAGACTTAGCCTCCAGGTTAATACTAGTCTTATAGGTAAGACTTAGCCTCCAGGTTAACACTAGTCTTATAGTCTTACAGGTAAGACTTAGCCTCCAGGTTAACACTAGTCTTATAGTCTTATAGGTAAGACTTAGCCTCCCGATTGAAACTAGTCTTATAGGTAAGACTTAGCCTCCAGGTTAATACTAGTCTTATAGGTAAGACTTAGCCTCCAGGTTAACACTAGTCTCATAGTCTTATAGGTAAGACTTAGCCTCCAGGTTAATACTAGTCTTATAGGTAAGACTTAACCTCCAGGCTAACACTAGTCTTATAGGTAAGACTTAGCCTCCAGGTTAACACTAGTCTTATAGTCTCATAGGTAAGACTTAACCTCCAGGTTAATACTAGTCTTATAGTCTTATAGGTAAGACTTAGCCTCCAGGTTAACACTAGTCTTATAGTCTCATAGGTAAGACTTAGCCTCCAGGTTAATACTAATCTTATAGTCTTATAGGTAAGACTTAGCGTCCAGGTTAACACTAGTCTTATAGTCTTATAGGTAAGACTTAGCCTCCAAGTTAATACTAGTCTTATAGGTAAGACTTAGCCTCCAGGTTAACACTAGTCTTATAGTCTTATAGGTAAGACTTAGCCTCCAGGTTAACACTAGTATTATAGTCTTATAGGTAAGACTTAGCCTCCAGGTTAACACTAGTCTTATAGTCTTACAGGTCAGACTTAGCCTCCAGGTTAACACTAGTCTCATGGTCTTATAGGTAAGATTTAGCCTCCAGGTTAATACTAGTCTTATAGGTAAGACTTAGCCTCCAGGTTAACACTAGTCTTATAGGTAAGACTTAGCCTCCAGGTTAACACTAGTCTTATAGTCTTATAGGTAAGACTTAGCCTCCAGATTGAAACTAGTCTTATAGGTAAGACTTAGCCTCCAGGTTAATACTAGTCGTATAGTCTTATAGGTAAGACTTAACCTCCAGGTTAATACTAGTCGTATAGTCTTATAGGTAAGACTTAGCCTCCAAGTTAACACTAGTCATATAGTCTTATAGGTAAGACTTAGCCTCCAGGTTAACACTAGTCTTATAGTCTTATAGGTAAGACTTAGCCTCCAGGTTAACACTAGTCTTATAGTCTTATAGGTAAGACTTAGCCTCCAGGTTAATACTAGTCTTATAGTCTTATAGGTAAGACTTAGCCTCCAGGTTAACACTAGTCTTATAGTCTTATAGGTAAGACCTAGCCTCTGCTATCTTAAGGCATCTATTTAGATACTGTACACTCAGGGGGGGTTGAGGGGAATTTGGTTCCCTTTAGTGAAACAAATTCTACATGAAACTCATTTCTACATTTCTAAATGCTATTTTTAGCTGAATTCCTAGTGATTCGACAGTGGTGACCTGAACACCCTGGAGATTTAAATGATGTGTCAGTGCTTTCCAACTGTATCAAACACACCATGACATGGCAGTGAACCCTGCTGCTGCATGCTGAGCACCTCTTGGAATGCAACGCTCCCTGCTTCACTATCTCATTCAACAGAGCCATTAAGAAGCACCTTAAAAAGCAGCAGGGTTGTTTAGAGGTCAGCTCTGCTCTTGAGTACAGTCATTTCCTCCCTTAAGTTGAATCCCACTCAAGTCCCGTTGCTCTTGGCTGTGCGCTTGTCTTGGGTGTCTGGCGACTGCCTTTCAGGACCTCCACAGGCAGAGGCAGTGTCCCAAAGCATACCCTATCCCTTATCTTTCATGTTTAAAAACATATATTTAGCCAGGCAAGTCAGTTAAGAACAAATTCTTATTTATAATGACAGCCAACCGGGGAACAGTGGGTTAACTCCTTGTTCAGGGGCAGAACGGCAGATTTTTACCTTGTCAGCTCAGGTATTCGATCCAGCAACCTTTCGGTTACTGGCCCAACACTCTAACCACTAGGCTACCTGCCGCCCCTTATATAGTGCAATACATTGGACCAGAGCCCATTGTGCACTATATTGGGAATAGGGTGCCATTTGAGGCACACATCCTTAGTGTTGGGAATTCTAACCGTGAATAACAATGTTTCCTCCTCCTGTTGTTTCCAGCCGACACATAGGCCACGTCATGGCGCTCCCTGGCAGGTCCCAGGGTGTAGCCAGCGCCAGCGCCCCCACCACCCCTGTACACCGCTCCCAGGGTGTTGCCAGCGCCCCCACCACCCCTGTACACCGCACCTTTGCCACATCAGGGGCACCACAGCTGGACTCCAAGTCTGACAGGTCAGCACTCAACCAATCAATGAATCAATCAATGAAACAAGCCCCACCTCTGTGTATGAGTTCCAGACACGGATTTAAATATTATTTATTTTCTTTCAAATCATTTAGGTGCGCTTGTTTTAGCTTGCCCAGCGTAGTAGGACCAATGGAATAGTAATATGGTCTTCCTCTGTTGGGTTACCCAGACCTTCTCTGGGGAGCTTGTTGTCCTCCTCCTACAGACAACACCAGGAGTCTCTGACTGCAGAGAGAGAGAGGAGGAGACAAGAGAGGGAGGAACGACTGCTGAAAATCGAGAGGGAGGAGAGGACCCGCTTCAAGTGAGTCCCAACCTGCATCACATCACACTACTCATAGATGGAATTGTCCTTTTGACGTTTACATTGCAGTTCAGTTCCCTCATTAAAAGTCCCAAACCAATTCACCAGAATCAAACACAGAACTACTTTGCCCACAGCTTTATACACTTATCTGTAAGGTTACCGGCTGGAGTGATGGAGTTTTGTCTGGGATAAATAAGAGTCTGAGCTTTGTTCCACAATATATCAGATGAGTTGGAGATGTTTAGAAACTGGACATACTTGTCTGTCTGTCTGTTTATTATGGTCATCAGTCAGGGACATGATGTGAGTCTAAGGAGGAGATACATGGTCTGCATCCCAAATGGAGCTCTACTGGGTCATAGGTCTCTGGTCAAAAGTAGGGCACTTATTATGGGATAGGGTGCAATTTGGGGTGCAGTCATGGATATGTTGGTTCGGCAGAAAACAAAGTCCTGCTGGCCTGCCTTTTACTTGTTTTCTATGGCCATATAAAGACCTGGATGTCAGACTGAGCCCTGGAAAGCTCCTCTGGTCTGTGTGTCTCCTCTGTCATGTCAGACTATTTCTCTCCCACAGTATCTACAACTATTCACACTGTCCCATTGGTTAACTAAGGATGTCTTTTAAAAAGGTACTATAGAATGTGAATGAAAACAAATAAGAATTGATATGCACAATAAGATATAGATCTCACATTCTTTTCACATACTGTCTCTCCCTCTCTCTTTCTCTTTCTCTCTCTCTCTCACACTCACATACTTGGAACATTATCAGTCGGGATTACATGGACAAGAGGGAAGAGACAAGACAGGCCAGAGAAGAGAGGTATGTTGTCTACTTTCATTTCTAATATACAAATAGACACAGTGCTCTCTAGCAATGTGGATTCTATAATCATTCCGATAGACACAGTGCTTTATATCAATTAAGATTCTAGAATCATTCAGATAGACACAGTGCTCTCTAGCAATGTGGATGCTATAATAATTCAGAGACACAGTGCTTTATATCAATTAAGATTCTAGAATCATTCAGATAGACACAGTGCTCTATATCAATGTAGATTCTAGAATCATTCAGATAGACACAGTGCTTTATATCAATTAAGATTCTAGAATCATTCAGATAGACACAGTGCTTTATATCAATTAAGATTCTAGAATCATTCAGATAGACACAGTGCTCTCTAGCAATGTGGATTCTATAATCATTCAGAGACACAGTGCTTTATATCAATTAAGATTATAGAATCATTCAGATAGACACAGTGCTTTATATCAATGTAGATTCTAGAATCATTCAGCTAGACACAGTGTTTATATCAATTAAGATTCTAGAATCATTCAGATAGACACAGTGCTCTATATCAATGTAGATTCTAGAATCATTCAGATAGACACAGTGCTTTATATCAATTAAGATTCTAGAATCATTCAGATAGACACAGTGCTTTATATCAATTAAGATTCTAGAATCATTCAGATAGACACAGTGCTCTCTAGCAATGTGGATTCTATAATCATTCAGAGACACAGTGCTTTATATCAATTAAGATTATAGAATCATTCAGAGACACAGTGCTTTATATCAATTAAGATTATAGAATCATTCAGATAGACACAGTGCTTTATATCAATGTAGATTCTAGAATCATTCAGCTAGACACAGTGTTTATATCAATTAAGATTCTAGAATCATTCAGATAGACACTGTGCTCTATATAAATTAAGATTCTAGAATTATTCAGATAGACACTGTGCTCTATATCAATGTAGATTCTAGAATAATTCAGATAAACACAGTGCTCTATATCAATGTAGATTCTAGAAGCATTCAGATAGACACAGTGCTCTCTAGCAATGTAGATTTTAGAATCATTCAGATAGACACTGTGCTCTATATCAATGTAGATTCTAGAATCATTCAGATAGACACTGTTCTCTATTTCAATCTAGATCCTAGAATCATTATCCTGTAATAAGTACAACATAAAGACTCTGACATGAGGGAGTAATATGCCTTGAAACCTTTTTGAGGAGAATTGTTAGCAGATGTAGAACAAGTCAGGCTCAGCCTCTGGGCTGAAATATAGGTGTCAGGCCCCCTCTAAACCTGCTGCTGTGCATTAAGACATCTACAACTGAATGGGACGAGGGGTGGAATTGGCTTTAGGTCATGGATACGGTCCAGATAAGGTAGGCTATGCATGTGTAATGTACCACCTTCCAGACATATGTATGATCAGTGTTATTTAAAACAGGAATCCTAGGTTATGTGTGTGACGTCTAAATCAAGATGAAACACTGTTATCCGACCCATCTGTGGAGAAGTCGCTGTAGGACACTGTAGGTATCTTCAACATTTATGTGTCAATTAAGCACCTGGAGAAATCCGAGAAGCATCACAGAGTCCCAGACATTTGGCCACTGTTTCAGAAAAGCAAGTGTGAGGGAACTGAATACAGTACATTACTGGTAGGGGGTGGCAGTAGCCTCGAGGTTAGAGAAATCTTCTCCTACCCCCATGAGATAGATATGATATAACAATAGACCTAAACAGGTGGAGTAACATCCTTTTTGAATAATATTCTGGGACTCCCTCTTCCAGATATAAGTGCGTTGAGAGGCTCGCAGCAGAGGAGTATGAGAAAGAGAGAGAGCGCACGAGAGCGCCACCCAGGGGGCGCACAGAGATCACCCTGAGCCTGAGCCCCACCCCCTCCAGTCGCTCCGCCTCCCCCCGCTGTGCCACGCCCTCCTCCATTGCCTCTCCGGAAGACGCTGGCACCATTCCATCCCAGACATCCCAGACATCCCAGACGCAGGGTAAATAACCTTTTCCAAACGTTTAACCAACATTAAAGCTCCCATCTCAGATTCAGAGTAACATAACGTTCTCCAAACATTTAACAATCATTATCGGTCCAGAGAAGTTTTCTGTATTTGTTCCCGGGGTCTGAATTAACACAAGGAGGGTGATTCACTCACACTTTGGAATTAGAGTCAGCTGCACTAATGATGGCTGTATGTTGTCTGTTGTTCCCGGGGTCTGAATTAACACAAGGAGGGTGATTCACTCACACTTTGGAATTAGAGTCAGCTGCACTAATGATGGCTGTATGGTGTCTGTTGTTCCCGGGGTCTGAATTAACACAAGGAGGGTGATTCACTCACACTTTGGAATTAGAGTCAGCTGCACTAATGATGGCTGTATGTTGTCTGTTGTTCCCGGGGTCTGAATTAACACAAGGAGGGTGATTCACTCACACTTTGGAATTAGAGTCAGCTGCACTAATGATGGCTGTATGGTGTCTGTTGGGAGGAAAAATCATCAGGACTTGATAAGAAAAGGATTTCATTCTTGTTTTTCTGTGTGCTTCAGAATGAGGTGTCTGTAAGTGTATGTTGCTAAATCCCAAATATGTTCTGGGATGGGATGGACATTACTTTAGCTGCCTGTGGGAAAATGCTTTGCATGATGGTTTGAAATGTAGTGAGTGGCTAGCTGTTAGGTCCCAGGCATACCCCAGTGATTTGTATGTGATTGTAGTGTGGTTTTGGCTGTGGTAGCGCCAGCCGCTAGGGCGTGGAACTCTTAATATGGGGTTCCATTCACATTCTACAGTAGGAGCCAGGAAGAGGTGTGGTGGACTGTGGACTACAGCACTGACCATAGAGGGACAAGCCTTTCAATATCTCACAGACTCAGTTATGATGATACATGAATGAATATCATGAGAACTAGATGTTGCTAGTCTGGGGTGGTTGTTCTAACCCACCAAAATGGGATAATGGGATCAAATGAGAGGTCGAATCTAATTTCGAAACACATTGTCATCATAGCTGTTAATTCATTTCCTGTAACATTCAATGAAGTATGAATTGACATGCTTAACGACTTGTGCTCCAGACCAAAATCTAGACAATTTATAATTGTAATTCATTAAATGTCACAGAGCAATTTTATGGTATTTACATTATAAACAAGATCATTTCAAAATGATATCAGACAATATTGAAAAGGCACACAATCGAAACCCTTACAGGAGCTTTCTGTTTTGTTTGGTCCTGTTTTCTCTACCAGGAAGTGAAGTAGACGTAGAGCCAAGCCGTGACCTTCAGACTAGAACTACAAGTCCAGCGCCAGAGTTAATAGTATCAGGACCTTCTCCAGAACCCACAGAGCCCCCCTCCCAAACCCCCTCCCAAACTCCCCCGGCGCCAGCCGAGGAGCAGGCAGAGACAGAGACGCAGACAGAGAAGCAGGAAGTAGCTGAAGTTGAGTCCAAGCAGGAAGTACTAGAGCTAGTGGAGTTAGCGGTAGATGAACAGACACAGGGTAAAGAGCAAGAAGAAAGTGAGGAGGAGGAGGAGGGTAAGGAGGAAGAGAGACAGTCAGGGAATGAGGTAGAGGGAGAAGAGAAGGTAGAGGTAGAGGGAGAAGAGGTGGAGATAGAAGATGTAGAAGTGGTAGAGATAGAGGTGGAGGAGGAGGGAGAGAGGGAGCAGGCTGCGTCGGAGGAGAGGGAGGTGGAGGAGAGGCTGGTCCTCCTCAGTGAGAAGGAGAGGCAGAATGAGGAAGTGAATGAGAAGGACAACTGTTCTGCCTCCAGTATCTCCTCAGCCAGTAGCACTCTGGAGAGAGAGGAGAGGGAGGAGAAAGTCAACAGCAACCTTGAACCAGGTACCAGCTGCCCATCAGAAGGAAATGCAGACTTTAGGACACTTGGCCTTTTATGACTTAACATATGGCTTGTGATTTGTGCCCATACTGTAAATGGAACACTTGCTAATCTTCCGTATGCTGTACATCAGTAGGCAGACATGGAAGTTCAACTCATGTCAGAATATTTCATTCCACCCATGTTCTCATTTCAGTTTCTGATATACAGATCTGCTCTCTATTCTGTTCTGAAGGCTAGCAATCCCAATCCACCCTTCCTCCTTGTGTTTGTCCACCTCTAGGCCAGTGCATTAAGGAGGAAGACGTGAACGGGCAGTGCAGCAAGATCCTCAACAGCAAGCGCTTCATGCTGGACATGCTCTATGCCCAGAACAAGACCACTGCCGACGAGGACGAAGAGAAGGCGGGAGAGACAGAACAGACGGAGAAATGCAAAGAGGGGATGGAGACGTCATCGCTAGAGGGTCAGGACGGGTCGTCGGTGGCCAGCTTAGCCAGTCGTATCTCTACACTGGAGGCCAGCAGGCAGGCCTGCGAGGAGAACGTCAAGAAGATGGAGGTGCAACACCTGGAGAACCAGGGGAGCGTCAGGGCCGCGGCCGAGAAATTTGGAGACCTTGTTAAAAGCCTTGTGTCGCCTCACGAGCTGGAGGCATTGGAGAAGCAGCAGCAAGGGCAGCTTCAACCAGATAAAGACAAAGCTCCTCCGGCCCCGTCCTCTTCTCCCCTACCTCCTAAGAAGGAGTCAGATTATATCTGGGACCAGCTGATGGCAGCCCCCAGGGAGCTGCGGATTAAAGAGATGGACTTTACAGACCTGGCAGACGAGGATGATCTGGACATCTTAGACGTGGACAGTGTGCTGATGGGCTCCAGTGACCTGATGATCCCTCCCCCTCCTCCCTGTCTCTCCACCCTGCCCCCTCCCCCTCCCCTGGGCCTGTTCGGCTGCCCCCCGCCCCCTCCTGTCCCTGGCATGATGCCCCCTCCCCCGCGCTTCATGCCCCCCGGACCCACCCAGCCCTACCCGGGGTCCCCCCAGCTGAGCCGAGGGACAGGGGAGCCCCCTCTGTTCCAAAAGAAGAAGAAGACTATCCGTCTCTTCTGGAACGAGGTAAGGCCCATGGACGGCCAGTACAGGAACCACAAGCGTTGTAGAGAGTCTCTCTGGTCCAAACTGGAGCCGGTCAAAGTGGACACGTCCAAGCTGGAACACCTGTTTGAAACCAAGTCCAAGGAGCTGCCTGTTACCAAGGTACCTTTGTTGACTGGTTTGGTTATTTATACGTATAGGAAATGTATGTGGGTTTTCTCAAGAAATCCATTTGTGAAATGATGTCACCTAAAGCATTTAGGGGCGGGTTCCCGGACACAGACTAAGACTAGTCCAGGAAACAGCTCCATAGATGTTTCCAACTTGTCCTCTTCCTCCAGAGCACATAGGTTTAGACATCAGGTGTGGATCTACTAACTACACCTTCTGTTTTGTATACACTCAGCAGAACAGCACTAACCAGCTTCACCGTGGTGGTAAAGACTGACCTGCATGTTGTCTGTTCTGTATACACTCAGCAGAACAGCACTAACCAGCTTCACCGTGGTGGTAAAGACTGACCTGCATGTTGTCTGTTCTGTATACACTCAGCAGAACAGCACTAACCAGCTTCACCGTGTTGGTAAAGACTGACCTGCATGTTGTCTGTTCTGTATACACTCAGCAGAACAACACTAACCAGCTTCACCGTGTTGGTAAAGACTGACCTGCATGTTGTCTGTTCTGTATACACTCAGCAGAACAACACTAACCAGCTTCACCGTGTTGGTAAAGACTGACCTGCATGTTGTCTGTTCTGGTTGGATTCTCGAAGCTGATAGAGGAAACTATGTTTTCTCTTCATAATTAGTTTCTTTCGGTGTTTATGTTTTGGTTTTGTCCGTTGAGCCTGTTGAGCTGGAGCCCCGTGTTCATGCTTCAGGCTTCATTCATCCACAGCATCAAAAGTAGTGCCATTTATAGGGAATAGGGTGCAATTTATAGGGAACAGGGTGCCATTTATAGGGAATAGGGTGCCATTTATAGGGAACGGGGTACCATTTGGGGCGTAACCCTGCTGTCCATGGTGACGTTCTGACTACGTCCCGCACCACGCTGTCTCCTGCTTCAAACTATTGAAGAATGCTGTGCAGGATTTAAACCAGACTGTCTTAAATGTACTGTAGGTCAACCCTGTCGTCCCGACCTGCTAGTAGACAGAATGATGGAATGTGATGGATTCCCTCTAGTATCTTGTCAACATCATCAAAGGTGCAGCCTGTCTTCCATAAAGTTTTCTCCGTCACTTTAAACTCGACTGACTCTGAGATGGTCCAAAACTGAAAGCAGGAGGGATATACAGTGCCTTGCGAAAGTATTCGGCCCCCTTGAACTTTGCGACCTTTTGCCACATTTCAGGCGTTAAACATAAAGATATAAAACTGTATTTTTCTGTGAAGAATCAACAACAAGTGGGACACAATCATGAAGTGGAACGACATTTATTGGATATTTCAAACTTTTTTAACAAATCAAAAACTGAAAAATTGGGCGTGCAAAATTATTCAGCCCCTTTACTTTCAGTGCAGTAAACTCTCCAGAAGTTCAGTGAGGATCTCTGAATGATCCAATGTTGACCTAAATGACTAATGATGATAAATAAAATCCACCTGTGTGTAATCAAGTCTCCGTATAAATGCACCTGCACTGTGATAGTCTCAGAGGTCCGTTAAAAGCGCAGAGAGCATCATGAAGAACAAGGAACACACCAGGCAGGTCCGAGATACTGTTGTGAAGAAGTTTAAAGCCGGATTTGGATACAAAAAGATTTCCCAAGCTTTAAACATCCCAAGGAGCACTGTGCAAGCGATAATATTGAAATGGAAGGAGTATCAGACCACTGCAAATCTACCAAGACCTGGCCGTCCCTCTAAACTTTCAGCTCATACAAGGAGAAGACTGATCAGAGATGCAGCCAAGAGGCCCATGATCACTCTGGATGAACTGCAGAGATCTACAGCTGAGGTGGGAGACTCTGTCCATAGGACAACAATCAGTCGTATATTGCACAAATCTGGCCTTTATGGAAGAGTGGCAAGAAGAAAGCCATTTCTTAAAGATATCCATAAAAAGTGTCGTTTAAAGTTTGCCACAAGCCACCTGGGAGACACACCAAACATGTGGAAGAAGGTGCTCTGGTCAGATGAAACCAAAATTGAACTTTTTGGCAACAATGCAAAATGTTATGTTTGGCGTAAAAGCAACACAGCTCATCACACTGAACACACCATCCCCACTGTCAAACATGGTGGTGGCAGCATCATGGTTTGGGCCTGCTTTTCTTCAGCAGGGACAGGGAAGATGGTTAAAATTGATGGGAAGATGGATGGAGCCAAATACAGGACCATTCTGGAAGAAAACCTGATGGAGTCTGCAAAAGACCTGAGACTGGGACGGAGATTTGTCTTCCAACAAGACAATGATCCAAAACATAAAGCAAAATCTACAATGGAATGGTTCAAAAATAAACATATCCAGGTGTTAGAATGGCCAAGTCAAAGTCCAGACCTGAATCCAATCGAGAATCTGTGGAAAGAACTGAAAACTGCTGTTCACAAATGCTCTCCATCCAACCTCACTGAGCTCAAGCTGTTTTGCAAGGAGGAATGGGAAAAAATGTCAGTCTCTCGATGTGCAAAACTGATAGAGACATACCCCAAGCGACTTACAGCTTTAATCGCAGCAAAAGGTGACGCTACAAAGTATTAACTTAAGGGGGCTGAATAATTTTGCACGCCCAATTTTTCAGTTTTTGATTTGTTAAAACAGTTTGAAATATCCAATAAATGTCGTTCCACTTCATGATTGTGTCCCACTTGTTGTTGATTCTTCACAAAAAATACAGTTTTATATCTTTATGTTTGAAGCCTGAAATGTGGCAAAAGGTCGCAAAGTTCAAGGGGGCCGAATACTTTCGCAAGGCACTGTATATAAATATAGATGTAGCTAGATATAGTGTAGAGAGGCCCTCCGCACAGGGAGATCAGATCTACTATAAAAGGTCATGTACAGTATTACAGTCACACAGTTTTGGTCCCTGGCCCTGATCCATTGTGACTGAGACTCTCTAGTTCTGAACGTTTCAACATTTGATCTCACCGTCGTTTGTTAATGATGTATTTTTATGTTGAGAGTTTTATGGAATCCCTGGACTGATTTTATGTATAATACATTTGCAAAAATGTCTACAAACCTGTTTTTTTCGCTTTGTCATTATGGGGTTTTCTGTGTAGATTGGGGAGGATTTTTTTTAATTTAATGCATTTTAGAATAAGGCTGTAATGTAATAAAATGTGGGAAAAGTGAAGGGGTCTGAATACCTTTCTGAATGCGCTGTATAGTATAATACTAGTACTTTATTGTTGTTAATATAATGTCCTGTTTCTGTGTATCTCTACTCAGAAAACAGCAGTGGATGGGAAACGACAAGAGATTATTGTCCTGGACTCCAAACGGAGCAATGCCATCAACATCGGGCTGACCGTCCTCCCCCCTCCCCGCACCATCAAGACAGCCATCCTCAACTTCGACGAGTACGCTTTGAACAAGGAGGGGATCGAGGTGAGCTGCATGTCACATGGTATATTGAAATGATTGGGCTATTATGATTATATATCCTAGTCGTTATCGATGTGTATCTCTAGCAAAGTCACCGTAGCCATTATCTCTTGAGTGTGAATCTGTGATGTCTAATAATCTCAATGAAAGCATGTTGGAAAAACATGTGTCTGTGTATCTGTACAGTCAATACTGAAAACACTGCTTATTTCTGACCTGCCAAACAAACAAGTCATTTACTTCAACTGAGTCCAAAATAAACTTGGTTTCACTTAAAACCTGCACACAAAAATACATATGTTTCCAATGTATTTCCACAACCAACTTTTCACTCCAAAAAAATGTATGTTTTCAATGAGTTGGGACTGGCTGTGGTCAGTGTGGACATGTCATGTGGTTTCTCAGCTGGAAGCCTGGAATCTTAGCTTATCTCATATAATGAATTATTGGTACGTACCATTAAAAGTTAGCTACACATGCATATTTTAAGATGGTTTTCTAACCATAATATAGACCTTTGGAGGACTTCAGATGGTGTAAATAATGATTAACGTTGCATCTCCTGTCTTATATAATCTGCTGTACTCTTCCATCTTTTCCATGGGAACGTTCTTATTTAGAGGAGAGGAGCACTGTAATGTACTGCTCCACCTTCTACGTCTATTTCTCACAGACAGACAGCAGCAGAAAGGTAGAACAGTCAGATGTCTGACAAGGTTGGAGGCCAAGGCAGGAATTATTATTTTTCCAATAGCAAATATGTTCGTTGATAATAAAAAATAACTGGAAAATTAGAAACATTCCATCTCTCCCACCACTCATCTCTATCTCCATCCCTCCCTTTCCTCTTCTCCTTCAACTCCCCCTTTCCTCTGCCATCTCTATCTCCATCCCTCCCTTTCCTCTTCTCCTTCAACTCCCCCTTTCCTCTCCCATCTCCACGTCCAGCCTCCCTTTCTTCTCCTCCTTCAACTCCCCCTTTCCTCTTCTCCTTCAACTCCCCCTTTCCTCTCCCATCTTCACGTCCAGCCTCCCTTTCTTCTCCTCCTTCAAATCCCTCCTTTCCTCTCCTCCTTCAACTCTGGTCCAGCCTCTCCAACCTAACGTGTGTGTCTGTGTATCTGAGGGGTTGGTACAGCAGCAGACACATTTATGTCTCGTATGGATTCATGAAGTCTTCTTCTTGTCCTCCTTTCCTAGAAAATCCTGACGATGATCCCGACGGAGGAGGAGAAGCAGAGGATCCAGGATGCTCAGCTGGTGAACCCTGACGTCCCCCTGGGATCAGCAGAGCAGTTCCTCCTCACCCTGTCCTCCATCACAGAGCTGTCCGCCCGGCTGCAGCTCTGGGCCTTCAAGATGGACTACGAGGTCACGGAGAAGGTCAGAGCACCGCCACCTTTCTGTCATCCCTGCACCAATTCCTATAAATGGAGTCATGCGCTACCTCACACTTCCTACGTGTACATCATCATCATCGTAGGATTGTGCAATACAAGAGAGAACTGTGAAAATGGATTTGAATATGGATTGGCTTGTCGTAGTTCACATACCAAGGTGTCGTAGTTCAGGAAATAGATGTTGATTTCCATATAGCACCTGACTCCTCTATGGCTCCTCATTGTTGTTGAACATACGGGTTCAACGAAGAACAACATGATTATTCCTGGATGTTGTTTCTAGTTGCAGTCTTAAAGGAATAATCTGGTGACAGACGGTTACCATCTGTCCAACACACACGCAGAGAATCATCTTACAGTAACTAGAGCAATAGTCCCAAACAAATCACTTTAACATTTAACCTTCAAATAAATCTCTCTGACATTTAACAATCATAAAGTATTCTCAGCTGGTTCCTGTAATGACTAGCTTCAGTTTAAAAGGCCGTATTTGATGTGTGTGCCACTCTCTCTCTCTCTCTCCCTCCCTCTCTCTCTCTCTCTCTCTCTCTCTCTCTCTCTCTCTCTCTCCCTCTGTTTTACAGGAAGTGGCAGAGCCTCTGCAGGACCTTAAGGAAGGGATGGACCAACTGGAGAAGAACAAGACGCTGCGTTACATCCTGTCCACGCTGCTGGCTATAGGCAACTTCCTTAACGGATCCAACGTGAGTAACATTACAGAAGTCTGGCCTGGGGCTGGAGGAAGAGAAGAGATGAGCTCTCTTCCCCTCTCTCTCTCTCTCCCCCTCCCTTCTCTCTCTCTCTCTCTCTCTCTCTCTCTCTCGCTCTCTCTCTTTCTTTCTTTCTTTCTTTCTTTCTTTCTTTCTTTCTTTCTTTCTTTCTTTCTTTCTCTCTCTATCTCTCTCTCCCTCCTTCTCTCCCTCCATCTCTCCCTCCTACCCTCTGTGCCCCCTGCTAAGCACTGCCATATTGACTTGGCAAAGACAACAGTGTGCTCTATGTTTGTAGAGGAATGTGCTGTATGCTGTCCGTCTGTCTGTCTGTGCACCAGACACTAGCTAGCCCACTACAGCAGTGTATCTGGAAAGGGAAGGCCTCTGCTCAGCGATGCACCCAACCTGACGCTGTCTGTCTATTGGAATGAAAGAGAGGCATGAAGAGAGACAGAGAGGGTATGAGTGTGTGTGTGTGTGTTTGCCTGCGTGCGTGCCATGCTTGTATGTCTCAAAGGTTTAGGATATGAGAGCCAAACATGCAAGTCAGAAAACATGAGGCATCAAGCAAGTAGTTCAGCTAAATAATGCCTGTGTTTATATTTGACGATAAACCATTTAAAATGGGCAAAGGAACAAAGCAAACCTAGTTAGGATGATGTCTTTCAGGAGATGTTTTTATTCTCCTTTTTAGGTAGTGTGTGTGTGTGTGTGTGTGTGTGTGTGTGTGTGTGTGTGTGTGTGTGTGTGTGTGTGTGTGTGTGTGTGTGTGTGTGTGTGTGTGTGTGTGTGTGTGTGTGTGTGTGTTTAGGTAGCTCTGCTCTTGCTAACTAACAATTGGTAGGTCTGCAGTTGATTGTGGTTTGTGATAATCACTGACTAATGAAGCTGAATTACTGGTTGACCACTCGATAGAAACCCTTTCTCTTTGTACAAGATCTCGCTGTCCAACATACAAATACCGATGTTCTGTAATCTTGTTGTGGTGCATATTGGTGACTCATGCTAAAGCGGAAATTTACTGCAATTTGGGCCTCATTTGGGCCTCATTTTGGGAGTCTGATGTTAATAGCATAGACTTGTGTCTGTTGTAGTTACATAATGGGTGTGCTTATTTTGTGTGTGTGTGTGTGTGTGTGTGTGGTGTGTGTGTGTGTGTGTGTGTGTGTGTGTGTGTGTGTGTGTGTGTGTGTGTTTATGTATCCAGGCGAAGGGCTTCGAGCTGGGTTACCTGGAGAAGGTTCCGGAGGTAAAGGACACGGTTCATAAGCAGTCTCTACTGCACCATGCCTGTTCCATTGTGGTGGAGAAGTTTCCAGACAGCTCAGACCTGTACTCTGAGATAGGAGCCATCACCCGCTCGGCTAAGGTACGCCTGTGATTGCCTTAGTATAAAGGACTCATGGAAATTATGTTTATCCTTGTAATCCATTTCTTGCTATCAAGCAAAACCTATAGCTAGATTCAATCTGATCACCCCATGTCGACTATGTACCTTTTTGCTACATTCACGGTAAACGCTGCATATGTGGGCTCAATCAGGAAATGACCTTTAAATTGATGTCGCGCTACAACGTGATGCTCTGCAGTCTGGATTTAACCTAGGCCCTAATCAATAATGATTGTCAGAAATCATTTATTTTATGTCCATGTAAGCAGCTTTAGGTGTTACTCATTAATTACCACGGTTGCTTGTATCAAATCCAAAATGCCATCTCCTGCCATTGTGTAGCTTGAGCAAGGCATTAAGTCTGACCTCTAAACTAATCCAGGGGCAACACATTTCCTGTCAACAACGGACAATAAAGTCAACTTCTTCTCTGCCACCTTGTTTCTCAGGTGGACTTCGACCAGCTCCAAGACAACCTGAGCCAGATGGAGCGACGCTGCAAAGCATCGTGGGACCACCTCAAGGTCATCGCCAAGCACGAGATGAAGCCTGCGCTCAAACAGAAGATGTCTGACTTCCTAAAGGACTGTGCAGAGAGAATCATCATCTTGAAGATAGTCCATCGGAGAATTATCAACCGGTATGATTATAGTGAAGGGTCTTCTGATGCATTCTTTTACCTCGTTGAAATACCATCCAACGTAGCTGTTTCTCCAGAGAGAGATAACGGTGTGATATCTGACACCATCTGTTTCTCCAGAGAGAGATAACGGGGTGATATCTGACACCATCTGTTTCTCCAGAGAGAGATAACGGTGTGATATCTGACACCATCTGTTTCTCCAGAGAGAGATAACGGTGTGATATCTGACGCCATCTGTTTCTCCAGAGAGAGATAACGGTGTGATATCTGACGCCATCTGTTTCTCCAGAGAGAGATAACGGTGTGATATCTGACACCATCTGTTTCTCCAGAGAGAGATAACGGTGTGATATCTGACACCGTCTGTTTCTCCAGAGAGAGATAACGGTGTGATATCTGACGCCGTCTGTTTCTCCAGAGAGAGATAACGGTGTGATATCTGACGCTGTCTGTTTCTCCAGAGAGAGATAACGGTGTGATATCTGACACCGTCTGTATCTCCAGAGAGAGATAACGGTGTGATATCTGACGCCGTCTGTTTCTCCAGAGAGAGATAAAGGTGTGATATCTGACGCCGTCTGTTTCTCCAGAGAGAGATAACGGTGTGATATCTGACGCCGTCTGTTTCTCCAGAGAGAGATAGCGGTGTGATATCTGACACCGTCTGTTTCTCCAGAGAGAGATAACGGTGTGATATCTGACGCCGTCTGTATCTCCAGAGAGAGATAACGGTGTGATATCTGACGCCGTCTGTTTCTCCAGAGAGAGATAACGGTGTGATATCTGACGCCGTCTGTTTCTCCAGAGAGAGAAAACGGTGTGATATCTGACGCCGTCTGTTTCTCCAGAGAGAGATAGCGGTGTGATATCTGACACCGTCTGTTTCTCCAGAGAGAGATAACGGTGTGATATCTGACGCCGTCTGTTTCTCCAGAGAGAGATAACGGTGTGATATCTGACGCCGTCTGTTTCTCCAGAGAGAGATAACGGTGTGATATCTGACACCGTCTGTATCTCCAGAGAGAGATAACGGTGTGATATCTGACGCCGTCTGTTTCTCCAGAGAGAGATAACGGTGTGATATCTGACGCCGTCTGTTTCTCCAGAGAGAGAAAACGGTGTGATATCTGACGCCGTCTGTTTCTCCAGAGAGAGATAACGGTGTGATATCTGACACCATCTGTTTCTCCAGAGAGCGATAACGGTGTGATATCTGACGCCGTCTGTTTCTCCAGAGAGCGATAACGGTGTGATATCTGACGCCGTCTGTTTCTCCAGAGAGCGATAACGGTGTGATATCTGACACCATCTGTTTCTCCAGAGAGCGATAACGGTGTGATATCTGACGCCGTCTGTTTCTCCAGAGAGAGATAACGGTGTGATATCTGACGCCATCTGTTTCTCCAGAGAGCGATAACGGTGTGATATCTGACACGATCTGTTTCTCCAGAGAGAGATAACGGTGTGATATCTGACGCCATCTGTTTCTCCAGAGAGAGATAACGGTGTGATATCTGACACCATCTGTTTCTCCAGAGAGCGATAACGGTGTGATATCTGACGCCGTCTGTTTCTCCAGAGAGAGATAACGGTGTGATATCTGACACCATCTGTTTCTCCAGAGAGAGATAACGGTGTGATATCTGACGCCGTCTGTTTCTCCAGAGAGAGATAACGGTGTGATATCTGACGCCGTCTGTTTCTCCAGAGAGAGATAACGGTGTGATATCTGACGCCGTAAACTGCAATGTGATGCAGTCATGTTTTTCTCTCTACGTGTTGCAGGTTCCATGCCTTCCTGTTGTTCCTGGGCCATCCAGCGTACGCTGTGCGGGAGGTCAGCATCCACCGCTTTAGTAAGATCCTCAGTGAGTTTGCCCTGGAGTACCGGACAACACGGGAACGCGTCCTGCAACAAAAACAGAAGAGGGCCAACCACAGAGAGAGGAACAAGACCAGAGGAAAGATGATCACAGATGTGAGTGTTGTTGTTCACTTAACAGGCCTGCTCATGGGAAGTGGCTCAAATGGTGCCCTACTCCCTATATAGTGGACTACCTTTGACCAGGGCTCTGCTAAAAAATTGTGTACTATAAAGGGAATAGGGTAGCATTTGGGACGCAGACCGTGTATATTTAAACACTTTGTCTCTTGCCCCATCTGGTCTCTTTTTCCTTTGTAGGCTTCTCCTGTCTTCTCCTGTGTTCTCCTTTCTTCTCCTGTGTTCTCCTGTCTTCTCCTGTGTTCTCCTGTCTTCTCCTGTGTTCTCCTGTCTTCTCCTGTGTTCTCCTGTCTTCTCCTGTGTTCTCCTGTGTTCTCCTGTGTTCTCCTGTCTTCTCCTGTCTTCTCCTGTCTTCTCCTTTATTATCCTGTCTTCTCCTGTCTCCTCCTGTGTTCTCCTGTATTCTCTTGTCTTCTGTGTTCTCCTGTATTCTCTTGTCTTCTCCTGTGTTCTCCTGTGTTCCCCTGTATTCTATTGTCTTCTCCGGTGTTCTTATGTCTTCTCCTGTATTCTCCTGTCTTCTCCTGTGTTCTCCTGTATTCTCTTGTCTTCTCCGGTGTTCTTATGTATTCTCCTGTGTTCTCCTGTATTCTCTTGTCTTCTCCTGTGTTATCCTGTGTTCCCCTGTATTCTCTTGTCTTCTCCGGTGTTCTTATGTCTTCTCCTGTATTCTCCTGTCTTCTCCTGTGTTCTCCTGTATTCTCTTGTCTTCTCCGGTGTTCTTATGTATTCTCCTGTGTTCTCCTGTATTCTCTTGTCTTCTCCTGTGTTATCCTGTGTTCCCCTGTATTCTCTTGTCTTCTCTGGTGTTCTTATGTCTTCTCCTGTATTCTCCTGTCTTCTCCTGTGTTCTCCTGTATTCTCTTGTCTTCTCCGGTGTTCTTATGTATTCTCCTGTGTTCTCCTGTATTCTCTTGTCTTCTCCTGTGTTATCCTGTGTTCCCCTGTATTCTCTTGTCTTCTCCGGTGTTCTTATGTATTCTCCTGTGTTCTCCTGTATTCTCTTGTCTTCTCCTGTGTTATCCTGTGTTCCCCTGTATTCTCTTGTCTTCTCCGGTGTTCTTATGTCTTCTCCTGTATTCTCCTGTCTTCTCCTGTGTTCTCCTGTATTCTCTTGTCTTCTCCGGTGTTCTTATGTATTCTCCTGTGTTCTCCTGTATTCTCTTGTCTTCTCCTGTGTTATCCTGTGTTCCCCTGTATTCTCTTGTCTTCTCCGGTGTTCTTATGTCTTCTCCTGTATTCTCCTGTCTTCTCCTGTGTTCTCCTGTATTCTCTTGTCTTCTCCTGTGTTATTATGTCTTCTCCTGTATTCTCCTGTCTTCTCCTGTGTTCTCCTGTATTCTCTTGTCTTCTCCGGTGTTATTATGTCTTCTCCTGTATTCTCCTGTCTTCTCCTGTGTTCTCCTGTATTCTCTTGTCTTCTACCGGTGTTCTTATGTATTCTCCTGTCTTTTCCTGTGTTCTCTTCACCTGAGACTCTCAATTTCTTTCTTGAACTTCCTCATTGTCATCCTCAGGATTTCATACCCACCTGCTCACTCTCCAAACAAGTGGCCACTGGTCACCTCAGACAACGCATTAATTTCCAATGACATCAGCATAGTTTCACACATCCAGTACAGTGATTGGTTACTGTAACAGTAATCAGTGATCTGTTTACTATGTATCCTATTCTAAAACAGCAGGACTGATCCCCTCTCCCCATACTCTTGCTCCTCCTCCTTCTACCCATCCTCCTCCTCCTGCTCCTCTTCCTCTGCCCCCCCTCCACCTGCTCCTCCTCCTGCTCCCCCTCCTCCCTGTGTGATGATGAAACTCCCTCCAGCCCAGAGGGGCCTGCAGCCTGCTGTAGGAGGGAGATGGAGCAGCACTCCAGGGCCTGTTGTCCTTGGTAGGGTTCACCTCCAGTTCAAGAGCACCCTAATTCAATCACTGTGTGAAATATTCCAACGTTTGGATGTCCCTGCAGGAGAAATAACTAGCCCCACAGCGTGATCACGCTGCTCTCACAGGGAGGAGGGGAGCACAGTTGTGTGGTCGTCACACCCAATGGGGAATTTGTGAACCGTACAAAGGACAAGACGTGTGTTAATAGTCGACCAGCGTTTTTAGATAACCTCATTTACAGAATAGGACATTCCTCATTCTTCTTTTTGTCAGAGGTCATATTTCTGCTCTTTCTGTTTGACTATGGCGCCTCCAGCACATCTCATAACATCTCCTTTTCTGTCTTCCTCTTCATTTCATCTTCTTCCCTTTCCTCTGTAGAGTGAGGATGAAGAGGATGGTAAGGTATGGGTGTGTGTGTGCGTGTGTGCGTGTGTGTGTGTGTGTGTGTGTGTGAACAGGTGCATGTGTGTGCGTGTGTGTGCGTGTGTGCGTGTGCGCGTGTGCGTGTGTGTGTGTGTGAACAGGTGCATGTGTGTGTGTTATTTTTCCTGTGGTAGTAATGTCTCTAACCTTTAACCAAAAGCCAGAATTCTTCATCACGATCAAGTTGACATATTTCTCTCAGGTTGTGTGTCCGCTGTATTTCTTGCTGTGATTTTGAATGCAGCCAACATGCTACAGTAGTAGTTATCAGACTAGGTATTGACAGTATGTTTAGAGGAACCAGCTACAGTAGTAGTTATCAGACTAGGTATTGACAGTGTGTTTAGAGGAACCAGCTACAGTAGTAGTTATCAGACTAGGTATTGACAGTATGTTTAGAGGAACCAGCTACAGTAGTAGTTATCAGACTAGGTATTGACAGTATGTTTAGAGGAACCAGTAGTTATCAGACTAGGTATTGACAGTGTGTTTAGAGGAACCAGCTACAGTAGTAGTTATCAGACTAGGTATTGACAGTGTGTTTAGAGGAACCAGCTACAGTAGTAGTTATCAGACTAGGTATTGACAGTGTGTTTAGAGGAACCAGCTACAGTAGTAGTTATCAGACTAGGTATTGACAGTATGTTTAGAGGAACCAGCTACAGTAGTAGTTATCAGACTAGGTATTGACAGTATGTTTAGAGGAACCAGTAGTTATCAGACTAGGTATTGACAGTATGTTTAGATGAACCAGCTACAGTAGTAGTTATCAGACTAGGTATTGACAGTGTGTTTAGAGGAACCAGTAGTTATCAGACTAGGTATTGACAGTGTGTTTAGAGGAACCAGTAGTTATCAGACTAGGTATTGACAGTATGTTTAGAGGAACCAGTAGTTATCAGACTAGGTATTGACAGTATGTTTAGAGGAACCAGCTACAGTAGTAGTTATCAGACTAGGTATTGACAGGATGTTTAGAGGAACCAGCTACAGTAGTAGTTATCAGACTAGGTATTGACAGTATGTTTAGAGGAACCAGTAGTTATCAGACTAGGTATTGACAGTATGTTTAGAGGAACCAGTAGTTATCAGACTAGGTATTGACAGTATGTTTAGAGGAACCAGTAGTTATCAGACTAGGTATTGACAGTATGTTTAGAGGAACCAGCTACAGTAGTAGTTATCAGACTAGGTATTGACAGGATGTTTAGAGGAACCAGCTACAGTAGTAGTTATCAGACTAGGTATTGACAGTATGTTTAGAGGAACCAGCTACAGTAGTAGTTATCAGACTAGGTATTGACAGTATGTTTAGAGGAACCAGCTACAGTAGTAGTTATCAGACTAGGTATTGACAGTGTGTTTAGAGGAACCAGCTACAGTAGTAGTTATCAGACTAGGTATTGACAGTATGTTTAGAGGAACCAGCTACAGTAGTAGTTATCAGACTAGGTATTGACAGTATGTTTAGAGGAACCAGCTACAGTAGTAGTTATCAGACTAGGTATTGACAGTATGTTTAGAGGAACCAGCTACAGTAGTAGTTATCAGACTAGGTATTGACAGTGTGTTTAGAGGAACCAGCTACAGTAGTAGTTATCAGACTAGGTATTGACAGTGTGTTTAGAGGAACCAGCTACAGTAGTAGTTATCAGACTAGGTATTGACAGTGTGTTTAGAGGAACCAGTAGTTATCAGACTAGGTATTGACAGTGTGTTTAGAGGAACCAGCTACAGTAGTAGTTATCAGACTAGGTATTGACAGTGTGTTTAGAGGAACCAGCTACAGTAGTAGTTATCAGACTAGGTATTGACAGTGTGTTTAGATGAACCAGCTACAGTAGTAGTTATCAGACTAGGTATTGACAGTATGTTTAGAGGAACCAGTAGTTATCAGACTAGGTATTGACAGTGTGTTTAGAGGAACCAGCTACAGTAGTAGTTATCAGACTAGGTATTGACAGTATGTTTAGAGGAACCAGTAGTTATCAGACTAGGTATTGACAGTATGTTTAGAGGAACCAGTAGTTATCAGACTAGGTATTGACAGTGTGTTTAGAGGAACCAGCTACAGTAGTAGTTATCAGACTAGGTATTGACAGTATGTTTAGAGGAACCAGCTACAGTAGTAGTTATCAGACTAGGTATTGACAGTATGTTTAGAGGAACCAGATACAGTAGTAGTTATCAGACTAGGTATTGACAGTATGTTTAGAGGAACCAGTAGTTATCAGACTAGGTATTGACAGTGTGTTTAGAGGAACCAGCTACAGTAGTAGTTATCAGACTAGGTATTGACAGTATGTTTAGAGGAACCAGCTACAGTAGTAGTTATCAGACTAGGTATTGACAGTATGTTTAGAGGAACCAGCTACAGTAGTAGTTATCAGACTAGGTATTGACAGTGTGTTTAGAGGAACCAGCTACAGTAGTAGTTATCAGACTAGGTATTGACAGTATGTTTAGAGGAACCAGCTACAGTAGTAGTTATCAGACTAGGTATTGACAGTATGTTTAGAGGAACCAGCTACAGTAGTAGTTATCAGACTAGGTATTGACAGTATGTTTAGAGGAACCAGTAGTTATCAGACTAGGTATTGACAGGATGTTTAGAGGAACCAGCTACAGTAGTAGTTACCAGACTAGGTATTGACAGTATGTTTAGAGGAACCAGTAGTTATCAGACTAGGTATTGACAGTGTGTTTAGAGGAACCAGTAGTTATCAGACTAGGTATTGACAGTATGTTTAGAGGAACCAGCTACAGTAGTAGTTATCAGACTAGGTATTGACAGTATGTTTAGAGGAACCAGTAGTTATCAGACTAGGTATTGACAGTGTGTTTAGAGGAACCAGCTACAGTAGTAGTTATCAGACTAGGTATTGACAGTATGTTTAGAGGAACCAGCTACAGTAGTAGTTATCAGACTAGGTATTGACAGTATGTTTAGAGGAACCAGCTACAGTAGTAGTTATCAGACTAGGTATTGACAGTATGTTTAGAGGAACCAGCTACAGTAGTAGTTATCAGACTAGGTATTGACAGTATGTTTAGAGGAACCAGTAGTTATCAGACTAGGTATTGACAGTATGTTTAGAGGAACCAGTAGTTATCAGACTAGGTATTGACAGTATGTTTAGAGGAACCAGCTACAGTAGTAGTTATCAGACTAGGTATTGACAGTGTGTTTAGAGGAACCAGCTACAGTAGTAGTTATCAGACTAGGTATTGACAGTGTGTTTAGAGGAACCAGCTACAGTAGTAGTTATCAGACTAGGTATTGACAGTATGTTTAGAGGAACCAGCTACAGTAGTAGTTATCAGACTAGGTATTGACAGTATGTTTAGAGGAACCAGTAGTTATCAGACTAGGTATTGACAGTGTGTTTAGAGGAACCAGTAGTTATCAGACTAGGTATTGACAGTGTGTTTAGAGGAACCAGTAGTTATCAGACTAGGTATTGACAGTATGTTTAGAGGAACCAGTAGTTATCAGACTAGGTATTGACAGTATGTTTAGAGGAACCAGTAGTTATCAGACTAGGTATTGACAGTGTGTTTAGAGGAACCAGCTACAGTAGTAGTTATCAGACTAGGTATTGACAGTATGTTTAGAGGAACCAGTAGTTATCAGACTAGGTATTGACAGTATGTTTAGAGGAACCAGTAGTTATCAGACTAGGTATTGACAGTATGTTTAGAGGAACCAGCTACAGTAGTAGTTATCAGACTAGGTATTGACAGTGTGTTTAGAGGAACCAGCTACAGTAGTAGTTATCAGACTAGGTATTGACAGTATGTTTAGAGGAACCAGTAGTTATCAGACTAGGTATTGACAGTATGTTTAGAGGAACCAGTAGTTATCAGACTAGGTATTGACAGTGTGTTTAGAGGAACCAGTAGTTATCAGACTAGGTATTGACAGTGTGTTTAGAGGAACCAGTAGTTATCAGACTAGGTATTGACAGTGTGTTTAGAGGAACCAGCTACAGTAGTAGTTATCAGACTAGGTATTGACAGTATGTTTAGAGGAACCAGCTACAGTAGTAGTTATCAGACTAGGTATTGACAGTATGTTTAGAGGAACCAGCTACAGTAGTAGTTATCAGACTAGGTATTGACAGTGTGTTTAGAGGAACCAGCTACAGTAGTAGTTATCAGACTAGGTATTGACAGTATGTTTAGAGGAACCAGCTACAGTAGTAGTTATCAGACTAGGTATTGACAGTATGTTTAGAGGAACCAGCTACAGTAGTAGTTATCAGACTAGGTATTGACAGTATGTTTAGAGGAACCAGTAGTTATCAGACTAGGTATTGACAGGATGTTTAGAGGAACCAGCTACAGTAGTAGTTATCAGACTAGGTATTGACAGTATGTTTAGAGGAACCAGCTACAGTAGTAGTTATCAGACTAGGTATTGACAGTATGTTTAGAGGAACCAGCTACAGTAGTAGTTATCAGACTAGGTATTGACAGTGTGTTTAGAGGAACCAGCTACAGTAGTAGTTATCAGACTAGGTATTGACAGTATGTTTAGAGGAACCAGCTACAGTAGTAGTTATCAGACTAGGTATTGACAGTATGTTTAGAGGAACCAGCTACAGTAGTAGTTATCAGACTAGGTATTGACAGTATGTTTAGAGGAACCAGTAGTTATCAGACTAGGTATTGACAGGATGTTTAGAGGAACCAGCTACAGTAGTAGTTATCAGACTAGGTATTGACAGTATGTTTAGAGGAACCAGCTACAGTAGTAGTTATCAGACTAGGTATTGACAGTATGTTTAGAGGAACCAGCTACAGTAGTAGTTATCAGACTAGGTATTGACAGTGTGTTTAGAGGAACCAGCTACAGTAGTAGTTATCAGACTAGGTATTGACAGTGTGTTTAGAGGAACCAGCTACAGTAGTAGTTATCAGACTAGGTATTGACAGTGTGTTTAGAGGAACCAGCTACAGTAGTAGTTATCAGACTAGGTATTGACAGTGTGTTTAGAGGAACCAGCTACAGTAGTAGTTATCAGACTAGGTATTGACAGTATGTTTAGAGGAACCAGTAGTTATCAGACTAGGTATTGACAGTGTGTTTAGAGGAACCAGCTACAGTAGTAGTTACCAGACTAGGTAGAAGAATACAGATCCAGGAGATACATCTCAGGTGGATAGTAAAACAAGGACATTTCAGACAAGGCTTAAGGGTTAGGGTTAGAAATAGGGGTTTGAGGTTAGGTTAAGGGTTAGGGCTAGAAATAGGGGTTTGAGGTTAGGTTAAGGTTTAGGGCTAGAAATAGGGGTTTGAGGTTAGGTTAAGGTTTAGGGTTAGAAATAGGGGTTTGAGGTTAGGTTAAGGGTTAGGGCTAGAAATAGGGGTTTGAGGTTAGGTTAAGGTTTAGGGTTAGAAATAGGGGTTTGAGGTTAGGTTAAGGGTTAGGGCTAGAAATAGGGGTTTGAGGTTAGGTTAAGGTTTAGGGTTAGAAATAGGGGTTTGAGGTTAGGTTAAGGGTTAGGGCTAGAAATAGGGGTTTGAGGTTAGGTTAAGGGTTAGGGTTAGAAATAGGGGTTTGAGGTTAGGTTAAGGTTTAGGGTTAGAAATAGGGGTTTGAGGTTAGGTTAAGGGTTAGGGCTAGAAATAGGGGTTTGAGGTTAGGTTAAGGTTTAGGGTTAGAAATAGGGGTTTGAGGTTAGGGGAAGGTTTAGGGTTAGAAATAGGGGTTTGAGGTTAGGTTAAGGGTTAGGGTTAGAAATAGGGGTTTGAGGTTAGGTTAAGGTTTAGGGTTAGAAATAGGGGTTTGAGGTTAGGTTAAGGTTTAGGGTTAGACATAGGGGTTTGAGGTTAGGTTAAGGGTTAGGGTTAGAAATAGGGGTTTGAGGTTAGGTTAAGGGTTAGGGTTAGAAATAGGGGTTTGAGGTTAGGTTAAGGTTTAGGGTTAGACATAGGGGTTTGAGGTTAGGTTAAGGGTTAGGGTTAGAAATAGGGGTTTGAGGTTAGGTTAAGGTTTAGGGTTAGAAATAGGGGTTTGAGGTTAGGTTAAGGTTTAGGGTTAGAAATAGGGGTTTGAGGTTAGGTTAAGGTTTAGGGTTAGGTTCATGGTTAGGGAAAATAGGATAAATAGTTTGTTCCCACAAGGATGGTAAAACAAACTCTCTGTGTGTGTGTGTGTGTGTGTGTGTGTGTGTGTGTGTGTGTGTGTGTGTGTGTGTGTGTGTGTGTGTGTGTGTGTGTGTGTGTGTGTGTGTGTGTGTGTGTGTGTGTGTGTGTGTGTGTGTGTGTGTGTGTGTGTGTGTGTGTGTGTGTGTGTGTGTGTGTGTGTGTGTGTGTGTGTGTGTGTGTGTGTGTGTGTGTGTGTGAGAGAGAAGGCTATGGAAGTTCTGTTCACTGCAAGTCCACAGACAAGGGAAGCAGGGTAGGCCAAACTCAAACCAGACCCCAGGGGGTCAGAATCCACAGACAAGCACTTCCTGATAGAACCTAATCCTGGGTAGTAGACCTCATGAGAACCAGAGATGCATCTCTTAAAAAACAATGGGGTCCACATGAGAGTCTGAGTCCTAAATGCCACCCTATTCCTTATATAGTATGGTATGGTATAGTGTAGTTATTTTGACCAGAGTCCTGGTCTAAAAGAGTGCACTATAAAGGAATAGGGTTCCATTTGGGATGAAGCCTCACTCTGCTGACCAGGTTCAGCTTACACAGCTCTGTTTGTTCTATAATGGAACCAAGATGGCGATCACCGCCAACAGGGAAGAAATCAGCAGGTTTCAATACAGATGGTTAGGTTTTTACTTAACTGTGTGTGATGTAAAGGTTCATAAGACGGTCGTCACATAGCGCTGATATAGCGCTGAGGTCTAAGTAATGTTAACTTATGACTAATAAGTTATGACAAAGACCTGTGGTGAATGTTTTTTTGACGGTGTGTTTTTGTGGGGGGTGGGAGGTGTTGTTGGTTTGTTTGTTTGTTGTTTGTTTGTTACAGATACTAAATAAATATGGCTTCTGTTTGTGGGATACAATTTTTAAAAGTGCATGCAGCATCTGACCATATAGCTCCCATGCTGTTGGTCAGGAGAATACTGTGAAGAACTGTGATTAACCCAGAATGGATTTGTATGTCGTTGTTTTCTACATGTTTTCTAATTGAGTGCTCTTAATGGTGCCAGAGCATGATGACTAATTTAACCATTTTCATAGATAGATTTAGGAAGTTTCATCTCTAACCTAGCTCTTCTCTCCTAATCCACCCCACAGGATGGAAAGTTTGGCGGTAGCGCCCCGGGGCCTGTAAGCCAGGAGGGCGTGCTGACGCAGGGTCTGCAGTACGCTGAGGATGCAGCGGAGCATGAGAACATGAAGGCAGTGCTGAAGAGCAGCTTGCAGGGCTGCAGTGACAGTGGAGCGTCCACCGTGCCAGGCCTACGTACACGCACCAGAGCCAGCAGGCCAGGTCAGTCTGACAGACCACCACCTTCACACAACTCCTGTCAAAAAGGGAAACTTCTGGACTTTTCTTTTTTTACAACGGCCAGCTCTACTACACCTGAGGTTGATTCTGTCTGTCCTTCTCTTCTCTCCTTTTCTCCTTCTCTTTCTCTCCTTGCCTTCTCTACTTCTCTTCTTGTTTTCTCTCCTTCTCTTCTCTCCTTGTCTTCTCTCGTTCTCGTCTCTCCTTCTCTCCTTCTCTTCTCTCCTTCTCTTTCTCTCCTTGTCTTCTCTACTTCTCTTCTTGTTTTCTCTCCTTCTCTTCTCTCCTTGTCTTCTCTCGTTCTCGTCTCTCCTTCTCTCCTTCTGCTCTCTCCTTGTCTTCTCTACTTCTCTTCTTGTTTTCTCTCCTTCTCTTCTCTCCTTGTCTTCTCTCGTTCTCGTCTCTCCTTCTCTCCTTCTGCTCTCTGCTTGCCTTCTCTACTTCTCTTCTTGTTTTCTCTCCTTCTCTTCTCTCCTTGTCTTCTCTCGTTCTCGTCTCTCCTTCTCTCCTTCTGCTCTCTCCTTGTCTTCTCTCCTTCGCTTTTCTCCTTGTCTTCTCTTCTTCTCTTCTCTCCTTCTCTCCTTATCTTCTCTCCTAGGCCGTGTGGGTCCTTGGGGCTCATCAGTGATTGAAGACCCACCTAATTGCACAGAGACAGACGCTGCAGATGAGATCATGGAGCGCATCGTCAGGTCAGCCACTCAGGGGCCCAGGACACGGACAGAGCCTCGCGAGAGGAAGAGGTCCAGAGCCAACCGCAAGTCACGTGAGTCAGAGGGCTTTTTTTACAGTAACAAAATATTTGAAGTAAGAGTTGCCTTTGTTTGACATCAGATTTGCAACTTTTCTTTTTACAGTATCCTTACATTAGCTTTGGATGTGATGTGGCCAAAGGTTTAACTGCCCTCGACATCTGATTGTGGACTTTCTGTCAGTGTTAATGCACACTATCTTATTTTCCAGCATCACCTGAGTGATACAGTTCAACAACACCATGCTACAGTAAATACATCCAGTTCTATTTAAACCTCTTCATGTCTCTCTCTCTCTCTCTCTCTCTCTCTCTGTCTCTGTCTCTCTCTCTCTCTCTCTCTCTCTCTCTGTCTCTCTCTCTCTCTCTATATATGTCTCTTTCTGTGTATCTGTGTCTCTCTCTCTCTCTCTGTCTCTCTCTCTCTCTCTCTATGTCTCTCTCTCTGTGTCTCTCTGTCTCTCTCTCTCTGTCTCTCTCTTTGTCTCTGTCTCTGTCTCTCTCTCTCTCTCTCTCTCTTTCTCTGTCTCTCTCTATGTCTCCCTGCCCTCTTCCTCTCTACAGTGAGAAGAACACTGAAAAGCGGTCTGACGCCAGAGGAGGCCAATGCCTTGGGGTTGTCCAGTGGTTCAGAGATGGCTGTGTGACAGGAAGAGAAGTAGAGCTGGATCCGGCAGCACAGCACACACAGACACCTGGGAAACCCTCTTACCGCCCGCCCCGCCCTTCACTGACCCCTGACCTCTAACCCCTGCTCATCCAGCCAGCCAGTCAACTGCTGCACCATAGCTTCGCTTGGTCTTTCCCCTGGTTCAGCTTTATGATGACTGTAGCTCATCTTCCTGTCTGTGGTTTGTGCAGGTAGCTGTGACACAGTGTTCCACCTGGTTAAGATGTTCAGGAAGAGACCATGAGGAATATGGTCCTCATCCAGGATAATAGATGGTTTTCAGTGGAACAAAGTGGTATTCGTATAGGGGCAGTTAAAGGGGTTCAGTGATCCAGCTGACTCAGCTCCACACACACACACTCAGGTAAAGTTCAGCATCCAAACCACTACACTATGCTGCTGTGCCGACTTGAGTGTTTCTTAATGGTGTTGTTCCAATCAGTTGTTTCTCCTAACCTTTGAATATGAGGCTGAGGCCTTTGAGGAACAGCTCACATCCCAACTGTAAGTCTTAATCACTTGATGAAGCCCACAGTGACCACATGACTAGTGGTGAATCTCAGTTGTATTTCCTTGATTCCTCGTGTCTTCTATCCTCACCTGTCTACACAAGGCATTGGAGGACTAGATCTGAGGTTCGTCCTCCCTAACCTTTTCCTCAATTGAGATTCACCCTATGACTGAAAGATACAAACTGAGACTTACCTACACAGAAGACATTTAGCCTCAGGACTTCTAAAGGGAGGGACTTGCGAGTGCTTGAATCACTGTGGACTTGTGTCTGAACCAAAAAGGCCTCGGAGTTGAATAGTAAAGAAGTTAGCATTGACGCTAAATAAGTTAGCATTGACGCTAAATAAGTTAGCATTGATGCTAAATTAGTTAGCATCGATGCTAAATAAGTTAGCATTGATGTTAAAGACGTTAACATTGATGTTAAAGACGTTAGCATTGATGTTATCTATCCCCACTTATGATGAGCTTGTGTGTTGGGCTTGGTGTCAGATAGTATTTTTAGTTTGAACAATTTTTGTTTATATAAAAAAAAAAAATGTCTGTGTCCACAGGCTGTTTTGTTCTACTATACTACTGTGGTAGTTTTTTGGGTTTTAAAATACTTTAATGTGTGAGAAAAAGGTGCTCAGAGAAGGAATATTTGCACTGGATGTAGAAGTTGGATATTTAGAGGAAAGGAAGGGGAAATCCTTGACACACACTGATGTACCAATCAGATATCAGATGAATGAAAGAATTCCCCCAGACAGAACCAATAATGAAACAGTAGCACAACTGATTATACACTCTAATTTCAGAGGAAAAGTGAACATATTCCTTTGACTTCTGCAAACTAAAATGTTTCCAATTTTGCATGTTGTTGATTCAGTTGGATTTTATACCGATGGAACAAACTGGAATTCCAAGAGGACACACCATGATGTGTTAAGAGGGAAGGTATCATTTACTACATACAATTGAATTACTGGTTTCCACTTTTAAAAAAACACATAGCATATCAGAGTCATCAACGTTGGTGAGAACAGTCTGTGAGCGGACAAGTGTACAGAAGGGACGATGCTACTGGGTCCAGACAGACTGACGTCTGTCAATCACGCGTAGCGAATGTTACAGCTTTAGCCTATAGGCCTGCCTACAACATACATGTTCCAGCTTTAACCTATAGGCCTGCCTAGTACCTACAATTACACACGTGTTGCATGCATGACACCAGTGTTACGCAAGCTCCTGCTGTTGTTCGCTGCAAAGCCTTCTTCTATGGTTGAGACATACTTATTGTGGAGTGGTAGAACCGACAGGGAGATATATTTACACTAGTTACATTTACGTACTCTCTCTTTACTCTCTGTGTCAAAGAGTTAGGCAACATTTAACAATTGTTTAAAAAAGTAAGAGATGAATAATTGGTTATTATAGAAAAACGATATGAGCTTCAACTGAATGAGTGCCTTTTATAGACAAGTCTATTTATTCAGTAATGTTCAGGGAGATATTTGTTACAGAAAATGTTACTGTGTGTAATGAAAGGACTTCCTCCTTAGGTCAATTCAACAGCTGTGACTTCCTGTTTTCATTCTTTCCTAGATGAATACATGTCAGTACTATGTTCCATGGCTTTATGTCTTGGAAACAGTTCTCCTCTTCCATTTGCACATTGCAGTTTTATTTCGAATCACAACTAAACTAGGGTTATAGCTAATTGTCTAATGACAATATTTCCATTTTAGCAGTTTTGTCACAAAAAATGATCTACAAAAAGATATTAGTTGTTTCCATTTGCCTTAATGTAGAATAAGGGCATATAGTATATCTGAACGTTCCTACACTGTTGACTTTTATTGAGGTGTAGTGGTTACAGTCAGCTAGATAGCTCGTTTTTTAAAGTGCATAATTCCAGTTTACATTTGGAATTGTGTAGAGAATTGTATGACGATTCTACACAGTCACAAACATTCACTGTGATGGAAACAGCCATTGTCGACTAAACATGAAAGAATATATGCTTGCAGCAACACAAGCCACAACAAAACAGTCACACACCTACAAGTATATGTCTTTCTCATGGAGAACTTACAATTTGGTATGAAACTATCCAGCACCTTATACACCATTTGTAGCATGCGTCTTTCATTGAGGAAAAGCAGAACATTAACAGTGAGAAAGTATATTCTTTCAGCCTTTTTCTCAGATGGTCATTTGGAGTATTGTAACTCTGAGTACATGTAAAGTAATAATGGGGGAAGAATGCTGTAAAATGATGTAAATGTCACAACGATGTGTTTTATGTCTTTCACTTGTTGGTATTTTGTATAGAATAGTGTATTATAGGTTAAACAAAGCAGTGTTATTCTATGGAAATTGTAATTTAAGTGAAAACCAAACCATGCATGGTTTTAAAAAATGTCTACAGATGAGGCGTGTCACGTCATGTTATGGATAAAGGGAGATTTTCAGAGGCTTTAGCGTTTGTTATGTTTTATTGTTTCCCCTCCCCACATGACTTGAAACACATTAGGATAGACGGAGTGGTCGATGTAACCACCTAGGACTGGATTCAATCTGTATCGCTGAACTTCAGCGTTACCACCTAGGACTGGATTCAATCTGTATCGCTGAACTTCAGCGTTACCACCTAGGACTGGATTCAATCTGTATCGCTGAACTTCAGCGTTACCACCTAGGACTGGATTCAATCTGTATCGCTGAACTTCAGCGTTACCACCTAGGACTGGATTCAATCTGTATCGCTGAACTTCAGCGTTACCACCTAGGACTGGATTCAATCTGTATCGCTGAACTTCAGCGTTACCACCTAGGACTGGATTCAATCTGTATCGCTGAACTTCAGCGTTACCACCTAGGACTGGATTCAATCTGTATCGCTGAACTTCAGCGTTACCACCTAGGACTGGATTCAATCTGTATCGCTGAACTTCAGCGTTACCACCTAGGACTGGATTCAATCTGTATCGCTGAACTTCAGCGTTACCACCTAGGACTGGATTCAATCTGTATCGCTGAACTTCAGCGTTACCACCTAGGACTGGATTCAATCTGTATCGCTGAACTTCAGCGTTACCACCTAGGACTGGATTCAATCTGTATCGCTGAACTTCAGCGTTACCACCTAGGACTGGATTCAATCTGTATCGCTGAACTTCAGCGTTACCACCTAGGACTGGATTCAATCTGTATCGCTGAACTTCAGCGTTACCACCTAGGACTGGATTCAATCTGTATCGCTGAACTTCAGCGTTACCACCTAGGACTGGATTCAATCTGTATCGCTGAACTTCAGCGTTACCACCTAGGACTGGATTCAATCTGTATCGCTGAACTTCAGCGTTACCACCTAGGACTGGATTCAATCTGTATCGCTGAACTTCAGCGTTACCACCTAGGACTGGATTCAATCTGTATCGCTGAACTTCAGCGTTACCACCTAGGACTGGATTCAATCTGTATCGCTGAACTTCAGCGTTACCACCTAGGACTGGATTCAATCTGTATCGCTGAACTTCAGCGTTACCACCTAGGACTGGATTCAATCTGTATCGCTGAACTTCAGCGTTACCACCTAGGACTGGATTCAATCTGTATCGCTGAACTTCAGCGTTACCACCTAGGACTGGATTCAATCTGTATCGCTGAACTTCAGCGTTACCACCTAGGACTGGATTCAATCTGTATCGCTGAACTTCAGCGTTACCACCTAGGACTGGATTCAATCTGTATCGCTGAACTTCAGCGTTACCACCTAGGACTGGATTCAATCTGTATCGCTGAACTTCAGCGTTACCACCTAGGACTGGATTCAATCTGTATCGCTGAACTTCAGCGTTACCACCTAGGACTGGATTCAATCTGTATCGCTGAACTTCAGCGTTACCACCTAGGACTGGATTCAATCTGTATCGCTGAACTTCAGCGTTACCACCTAGGACTGGATTCAATCTGTATCGCTGAACTTCAGCGTTACCACCTAGGACTGGATTCAATCTGTATCGCTGAACTTCAGCGTTACCACCTAGGACTGGATTCAATCTGTATCGCTGAACTTCAGCGTTACCACCTAGGACTGGATTCAATCTGTATCGCTGAACTTCAGCGTTACCACCTAGGACTGGATTCAATCTGTATCGCTGAACTTCAGCGTTACCACCTAGGACTGGATTCAATCTGTATCGCTGAACTTCAGCGTTACCACCTAGGACTGGATTCAATCTGTATCGCTGAACTTCAGCGTTTTAGCGTGATTGAAAATGTTCCTGCATTAGCATAGACTGCATTCATGGTAAACACTGCATATGTCGGCTCCATCTGAAAGGATGCCATCTGTAACGCTTCAGCCCCTAGTACTCCTATGGAACCTTCAGCAGCCTTTCATTACATTGCACTCAATAAAACATGGAGTGTGTCCCAAATGGCACCCTATTCCCTATAGAGTGCACTACTTCTTCTTCTTTTTTTTTTTTACCAGGACCCATAGAGTCCAAAAGTAGTGTACTGTGTAGGGAATGGGGTGCCATTTGGGATGCAGACCATGCTTTCTGTGATTGGCTATATTATCTCCTTCTCCCCCACTGCTGTACTGTAAGTCAGTGTGGGACTTGGACACAAGCACATCCAGACTCAGTGAGCTTTTCTTGCGTCTTCGCCCCTCTAACAACAACTGTATGTATGAACATCTGGCAATAAAAGATCTCTTAAGAAACATTCAGAGACACTGTGTGAATTCTGTTGTGTGAGGGGGAAAAAACGTCTGATTCTTTGTTAAATGTGTTCTGGTAATAATCCCAGAGCAACTATTAGTAGTCTGGCCCTCTACTGTATCTGATGGAGTATACTGAATTCATGTCCATCATTTTCACTCCTGTCAATGATGTTGCACCTGGAACCCTGTTCACCTGGTTGCACTGTAGCCTAGAGTTGTCTACACTACATGTGACCAACCTAAAAGTACTTGTTACATTTTGAATGCTTAGCAGGACAGGAAAATGGTCCAATTCACACACTTAACTAGAACATCCCTACTACCTCTGATCTGACAGACTCACTAAACACACATGCTTTGTTTGTAAATGATGTCTGAGTGTTGGAGTGTGCCCCTGGCTATCCGTAAATTAAAAACAAGACATTTGTGCCGTCTGGTTTGCTTAATACAAGGAATGTGAAATTATTTATACTTTTAATACTTAAGTACTTTTAAAACCAAACACTTTTGGACTTTTACTCAAGTAGTATTTTACTGGGTGACTTTCACTTTTACTTGAGTCATTTTCTATTAAGGTATCTTTAAATTTACTCAAGTATGACAATGTGGTACTTTTTCCACCACTGCCAACAGAGGGGGTATGGGACAAGGCTAACCAACAGAGGGGGTATGGGACAAGGCTAACCAACAGAGAGGGTATGGGACAAGGCTAACCAACAGAAGGGGTATGGGACAAGGCTAACCAACAGAGAGGGTATGGGACAAGGCTAACCAACAGAGAGGGTATGGAGGACAAGACTAACCAACAGAGAGGGTATAGGACAAGGCTAACCAACAGAGAGGGTATGGGACAAGGCTAACCAACAGGGAGGGTATGGAACAAGGCTAACCAACAGAGGGGGTATGGGACAAGACTAACCAACAGAAGGGGTATGGGACAAGGCTAACCAACAGAGAGGGTATGGGACAAGGCTAACCAACAGAGAGGGTATGGGACAAGGCTAACCAACAGAGAGGGTATGGGACAAGGCTAACCAACAGAGAGGGTATGGGACAAGGCTAACCAACAGAGAGGGTATGGAGGACAAGGCTAACCAACAGAGAGGGTATGGGACAAGGCTAACCAACAGAGAGGGTATGGGACAAGGCTAACCAACAGAGAGGGTATGGGACAAGGCTAACCAACAGAGAGGGTATGGGACAAGGCTAACCGACAGAGAGGGTATGGAGGACAAGGCTAACCAACAGAGAGGGTATGGGACAAGGCTAACCAACAGAGAGGGTATGGGACAAGGCTAACCAACAGAGAGGGTATGGGACAAGGCTAACCAACAGAGAGGGTATGGGACAAGGCTAACCAACAGAGAGGGTATGGGACAAGGCTAACCGACAGAGAGGGTATGGAGGACAAGGCTAACCAACAGAGAGGGTATGGAGGACAAGGCTAATCAACAGAGAGGGTATGGAGGACAAGGCTAACCAACAGAGAGGGTATGGGACAAGGCTAACCAACAGAGAGGGTATGGGACAAGGCTAACCAACAGAGAGGGTATGGGACAAGGCTAACCAACAGAGAGGGTATGGGACAAGGCTAACCAACAGAGAGGGTATGGGACAAGGCTAACCAACAGAGAGGGTATGGGACAAGGCTAACCAACAGAGAGAGTATGGAGGACAAGGCTAACCAACAGAGAGGGTATTGGACAAGGCTAACCAACAGAGAGGGTATGGGACAAGGCTAACCAACAGAGAGGGTATGGAGGACAAGGCTAACCAACAGAGAGGGTATGGGACAAGGCTAACCAACAGAGAGGGTATGGAGGACAAGGCTAACCAACAGAGAGGGTATGGGACAAGGCTAACCAACAGAGAGGGTATGGAGGACAAGGCTAACCAACAGAGAGGGTATGGAGGACAAGGCTAACCAACAGAGAGGGTATGGGACAAGGCTAACCAACAGAGAGAGTATGGAGGACAAGGCTAACCAACAGAGAGGGTATTGGACAAGGCTAACCAACAGGGAGGGTATGGGACAAGACTAACCAACAGAGAGGGTATGGGACAAGGCTAACCAACAGAGAGGGTATGGAGGACAAGGCTAACCAACAGAGAGGGTATGGGACAAGGCTAACCAACAGAGAGGGTATGGAGGACAAGGCTAACCAACAGAGAGGGTATGGGACAAGGCTAACCAACAGAGAGAGTATGGAGGACAAGGCTAACCAACAGAGAGGGTATTGGACAAGGCTAACCAACAGGGAGGGTATGGGACAAGACTAACCAACAGAGAGGGTATGGGACAAGGCTAACCAACAGAGAGGGTATGGAGGACAAGGCTAACCAACAGAGAGGGTATGGGACAAGGCTAACCAACAGAGAGGGTATGGAGGACAAGGCTAACCAACAGAGAGGGTATGGGACAAGGCTAACCAACAGAGAGGGTATGGGACAAGGCTAACCAACAGAGGGCTCTGAATCAGGACAGAAACAACCGCTGACAGTGTGTATGGGTTCCTCTGGTGGTGACTGACTAGTGCTGCAGCCCAACTATGTCAAAGCAAAACAAAAACAACTTTCAACAATGTCAATGAGAAGGTGAGAATATTTGTGGAGGATTGATTGGTATAAAACCAATGTTAAAAAAAAGTATATTTTGTTTATCTCAATGATGTTTATACTTGTCAATGCCACAGATTCCCCCCCATTTATTTTGTCTGTGAGAAGTTGATATCCAATACAAACCACAAAGAAACATTCAAATCGACAAGAAAAGTCCAACCTCTTTATTTTCAGTCCACATTACCCAAGCTGTAATTCACTGATCCACACGGATCACTAACCTGCTCCAGAGTTTACACAGGATCATCACACATACCAATACCCTTGTTCAGGTGTTCACACATGATCATCACACAAAACTCCTATTTGGTCTTGTTTAATGTGTCTATGTCCACAGGTGTTATGGATATTTAAACATGATAACGGTGTGTGTTTTGTAAGCAGGGAGGAGAGGATGAACAACTAGCTCAAAAAAAGGAAACAGGAAAAACTACTACTACAGAAAGCACAGAAAAATTCAAAAAGATGAGATTCAGCTGAATGTGTGAATCCTTGTTTATACCTGGTGCAAACCCCAGTCCTCTGTCCTGATCTTGTCCACATGGTAGTAAAATGGGTCTTGTATCTATCCACCAATTGCACTGTGACCAGACTTCCTGGTCCCTCCCTATATGCAAATGATTTGAGAGCTATTCTTTCAAAATAATACATATTTATTTTAAGACACATATTGATGCCATAAGACAAAGGTGCTAAATGTCAATATTTTAGAAGGTGTTATAATTGTGATTTAAATGGATTCACTGCCCATATGTCTACACTTGTACGATATCCAGACACAATGTGTGCCTGACTACCTTCGGGGGTGGTCAGGATGATCTGATCACAATGCCTTTTTTAAATCATCTACACTGGTCTGAAAATGTGGGCACAATCAGAATGTAGACATGATCAAGACAAAGGATACATGTTATAACCAGGTAGAAACAGTGCTTTAGGGAATCCAGTACAACCTAAGACATGATCTGCTCTATACAATTGGTGAACTAATAGCAAGGGCACATATCAATTATTACATCATGTCTGTCTCCTGATCTCATTATTCAAACCTATCAATATATAGTATTTTCCCTGAACAAATTTTGCACAGTACCTTACAATTGTTTCGATAAATGACATACTGGAGTATTCCCTTTCTAACAGACAATGACTTTGTAAAACCCCCAGAACGGACAAGCTGTCAAGCAGAAAGAAAGCATATGTATTCATTTTTGTATTGCTACATTTACAACATTTCAGTTAGTTTTTTTTGTTTTTTTGTTGCATAATTCTTCCTGTTTGCAGTTTGGTGTATGGCTGCAATGAAGTATGGCAAATGTCTGTCGTATAGCACCAAAAGACTGTTTGCTGGCCAGACATTTGATGACTTGTATTGTATGGTGTAGAAATAGTACATAGCAAAAATGTGCAATGCAGCTCAATCTTTTTGCCTGCGAGGTGATTACATTTTACAAAACAGCAAAGAGAAACAATGCTAACAGCATATTACTAGACAAATAAAGCTGGTCAACACAGTCAGTACAAGTCTGCTCCGTGTTCCATTGTGATTCAACTACTCCTTCTGTATCCCAGGTTCTACGTGTTGCTTTCTGGTCATCTGAGAGGGATACAAAACCACTAGGAGCTGAAAGTCAGACATGTTACGCAGTGAGCGCTCGCTTGGTACAGTAATGTACTTGCCCAAGATTTGACAATAAAACATGTTTTTCAAGTTTTTTCAAAAAGATTTTGTTCCAATTACAAATAAAATAAAAAGGTAGAATGACAGTCTGGTTGCATCCAGGTTACCTTCATTTAAAAACAGGTTACGGGGGGAGATCATTACCAGAATTGAACTTGATCATTTGGGGTTTGTCTAAAAAGCATTAACATAGTTATAGAAAAACAGAAACCCAGATTGTAGCTTCAATAAGCCAGAGTACAGGAACTAAAGGTTCCCATTCTTACAAAATACTTTACTTTTTATTTTTTAAATCTCAGTTATTCAAGAAGTTATATTAATATATAGCACCAGCCATCTTGGGGATGTATGTTCTGAAAGAGACAATGTGGTGGTGAACTAAATAGCATAACCCAGACAGCAGTGAGACAAAATGCTGAATTCCCCAAAGAACTAAAAGTGCAGTCCCACTCCAGCAAATTCCCAGACCCAAGCTATCTAACCCCGGCCACAGAACACCTCTCCTCTCCTACCACCTCTATGCCAACTGATGAGGTGCTTCAAGCATTTCCATGAGGAACGTGTCGATAGGGGTGTCACCAATCAGCTTGAAGAAGAACAGGTGCTCCAAACACTTCAAGCCAATAGAACGCAGTGCTGGCAGCCTGAGGAGGAGCTTAGCAAACCTGAGGGGGAGGGGTGAAGAGTGAGGGAATGAAATAACGGGACATTAATAAGCTACATGAATGCAACAGCAACACTCCTAGCTCTTACAGGGTCAGTTAGCAGCACAACCACGGGAGAGCAGATTAGTATGTATTGTTTTACACACAATACAAATGTATTTATCCAGGATGTACATGCCTTTTAGTGTATGAGATACTAGTACTAATTCATGTAGCACATGAATGCCTACCTTCCCTGCTGCTCGGGGTATTTCTGCTTGCAGTAGGCTTCCAGTGACGCATAGACCTTCTCTCTCAGGAGCTCCACCTCTCCGGTGTTGGACAGACCTTTAGCATCTGAGGGAGGGATACAACAGTTATTAACAGTTATTAACCATGACAGTAAAGGTGCAGAGGTAACATTGTGTATGACGGACTAATGGGAACAATAGAGCACCTGGGTTGAAGAGGACGATGGCTCGGAGGCAGCCCAGCTCTGTCTTGTCCATCTGCATGTCTCTCATCTTACTGACCAGCTCAGTGAGAACCCTACAGGAGGCCGGAAAGAGAGGTGGAGAGAGTTGTCTACATAGATGTACACTTGGTGTGTGTGTGTGTGTGTGTGGGTGTAGGTTATTACCGGTCAAATATGGCTCCCACCTCAGCACTCTGCACACTCTCCCTGTGGGGGTCAATTACAGCGTGTTATCACATGATGATGATCACAGAATTGAATACAACACTGTTATTATATACTTCTATGGTAATTATGCTATTATTATATTGTACGTTTTCCCTATTAGTGGTTAATGTTATGGGAAGCTGATCCTAGGTCTGTACCTAGGGGTAACTTAGCCGCATACTGTGTGCCCAGCTGTCAAAGATGGCTGCCACCTCTGGACTGTGTGCCTACCTGTCAAAGATGGCCGCCACCTCTGGACTGTGTGCCTACCTGTCAAAGATGGCCGCCACCCCTGCACTGGGTGCCTACCTGTCAAAGATGGCCGCCACCCCTGCACTGTGTGCCTACCTGTCAAAGATGGCCGCCACCCCTGCACTGTGTGCGTTGTCCCGGTGTAGCTCATTGGCCAGCAGGACCCCGTCCTTCACAGCGATGGAGCGGTGTGAGAAGGAGGCGATCAGAAGTTCATTCCACCCTGACACACACAGGAGAAAAAGAGGGGAGAAGACGGAGAGGAGCAGAGGAGGGAGAAGAGACCGAAGGGACGGGACAGATACACAGGACGGAAGAGCAGAGAGGATCAGAGAAGGGAGGAGGAGAGACCTCATCAACAACCTCTGGGGCAGTTGCTACTGTGTCCAGCAGAGTCTATCATGTATCAAATGATAGACCATGGATTGCTTGTTGTTCACTTACTCTACATTAGTGGAGCTTCAAATTAGTGGATTCGGCTATTTCAACAGTTCTGCTACAATAGCCCTCTGATGAATCCCTGGTAAAAACATTTCTGCTACAATAGCCCCCTGACGAAGGACAGTAAAGACATTTCTGCTACAATAGCCCCCTGACAGTAAAGACATTTCTGCTACAATAGCCCTCTGACGAAGGACAGTAGAGACATTTCTGCTACAATAGCCCCCTGACGAAGGACAGTAAAAGACATTTCTGCTACAATAGCCCCCTGACAGTAAAGACATTTCTGCTACAATAGCCCTCTGACGAAGGACAGTAAAGACATTTCTGCTACAATAGCCCCCTGACAGTAAAGACATTTCTGCTACAATAGCCCCCTGACGAAGGACAGTAAAGACATTTCTGCTACAATAGCCCCCTGACAGTAAAGATATTTCTGCTACAATAGCCCCCTGACGGTAAAGATATTTCTGCTACATTAGCCCCCTGACGAAGGACAGTAAAGACATTTCTGCTACAATAGCCCTCTGACAGTATAGACATTTCTGCTACAATTGCCCTCTGACGAAGGACAGTAGAGACATTTCTGCTACAATAGCCCCCTGACGGAGGACAGTAAAGACATTTCTGCTACAATAGCCCCCTGACGAAGGACAGTAAAGACATTTCTGCTACAATAGCCCCCTGACAGTAAAGACATTTCTGCTACAATAGCCCTCTGACGAAGGACAGTAGAGACATTTCTGCTACAATAGCCCCCTGACGAAAGACTGCAAAGACATTTCTGCTACAATAGCCCCCTGAGAGTAAAGACAATTCTGCTACAATAGCCCCCTGACGAAGGACAGTAAAGACATTTATGCTACAATAGCCCCCTGACGAAGGACAGTAAAGACATTTCTACTACAATAGCCCTCTGACAGTAAAGACATTTCTGCTACAATAGCCCCCTGACGAATCCCTGGTAAAGACATTTCTGCTACAATAGCCCCCTGACGAAGGACAGTAAAGACATTTCTGCTACAATAGCCCCCTGACAGTAAAGACATTTCTGCTACAATAGCCCCCTGACAGTAAAGACATTTCTGCTACAATAGCCCCCTGACAGTAAAGACATTTCTGCTACAATAGCCCCCTGACAGTAAAGACATTTCTGCTTCAATAGCCCCCTGACGAAGGATGGATAAAGCACAAGAATAAAGCAGACAATTAGCGGCTGCAGGCTGCTCTTTATTTTATTTTGTTATTTAAATAATATATATACAGTACCAGTCAAAAGTTTGGACACACCGACTCATTTAAGGGATTTTCTTTAGTTTGACTATTTTCTACATTGTAGAATAAGAGTGAAGACATCAAAACTATGAAATAACACATATGGAATCATGTAGTAACACAAAAAAAGTGTTAAATCAAAATATATTTTATATTTGAGATCTTCAAAGAAGCTACAATTTCCATTGATGATCGCTTTGCACACGCTTGACATTCTCTCAACCAGCTTCATGAGGTAGTCACCTGGAATGTATTTCACAGCTGTGCCTTGTTAAACGTACATTTGTGGAATTTATTTCCTTCTTAATGCGTTTGAGCCAATCAGTTGTGTTGTGACAAGGTATGGGTGGTATACAGAAGATAGCCCTATTTGGTAAAAGACAAGAAGGCAAGAACAGCTCAAATAAGCAAAGAGAAACGACAGTCTATAATTACTTTAAGAAATGCAGGTCAGTCAATCCTGACAATTTCAATAACTTTTAAAGTGCAGTCACAAAAACCAAGCACTTTGATGAAACTGGCTCACCACCGCAGGAAAGGAAGACCCAGAGTTAACTCTAATGAACTTCTCTTCTGCAGCCGAGGTAACTGCGCCTCAGATGGCAGCCCAAATAAATGCTTCACAGAGTTCAAGTAACAGACATCTCAACATGGTCAAATTGCTGCAAAGAAACCATTACTAAGGTACACCAACAAGAAGAAGAGTCTTACTTGGGCCAATAAACACGAGCAATGGATATTAGACTGGTGGAAATGTCCTTTGGTCTGAGGAGTACAAATTTTTGATTCCAACCGCCGTGTCTGTGAAATGCTGGGTAAGTGAACGTATGATCTCTGCATGTGTGAAGCATAGAGGAGGTGGTGTGATGGTGCTTTGCTGGTGACACCGTCTGATTTATTTAGAATTCAAGGCACTCTTAACCAGCATGGCTACCACAGCATTCTGCAGGGATACTCCATCCCATTTGGTTTGCGCTTAGTTGGACTATCAACCCCTCTTTGCATTGTGTGCCCCCCATAACCCCCTGCTGCTACTCTCTGTTTATCATATATGCATAGTCACTTTAACTATATACATTAATGTACATACTACCTCATTTGGGCCATCCAACCAGTGCTCCCGCACATTGGCTAACCGGGCTATCTGCATTGTGTCCCACCCACCACCCACCCACCTCTCTTTTACGCTACTGCTACTCTCTGTTCATCATATATGCAGTCACTTTAACCATATCTACATGTACATACTACCTCAATCAGCCCGACTAACCGGTGTCTGTATGTAGCCTCGCTACTTTTATAGCCTCGCTACTGTATATAGCCTGTCTTTTCACTGTTGTTTTATTTCTTTACCAACCCATTGTTCACCTAATAAATTTTTTGCACTATTGGTTAGAGCCTGTAAGTAAGCATTTCACTGTAAGGTCTACCTAAACCTGTTGTATTCAGTGCACATGACAAATAAACTTTGATTTGAACACACCTCCAGGCTGTGTAAAGGCTATTTGACCAAGAAGGAGAGTGGTTGAGTGCTGCATCAGATGACCTGGCCTCCACAATCACCTGACCTCAGCTCAATTGAGATGGTTTGGAATAAGTTGGACCGCAGAGGAAAAGCAGCCAACAAATGCTCAGCATATGTGGGAACTCCTTCAAGACTGTTGGAAAAGCATTTCAGGTGAAGTTGGTTGAGAGAATGCCATGAGTGTGCAAAGCTTTCATCAAGGCCAAGGGTGGCTACTTTGAAGAATCTAAAATATAAAACATTTTGATTTGTTTAACACTTTTTTTGGTTACTACACGATTCCATGTGTTATTTCGTAGTTGTGTCTTCACTGTTATTCTACAATGTAGAAAAATAGTTGAAATAAAGAAAAACCCTTGAACGACTAGGTGTCTGAAAACTTTTGACTGGTACAGTATATATTAAAACACACCCCCTCCCACAGAGTTGGGTACTAAACCATTTTTTTTATGTTACTTATTATTTTAAATATTCAAAAAATAATTAAGGGGCCATCTCTTTTCGCCTCTTCACTGTTGACGTAGAGACTGGTGTTTTGCAGGTATTATTTAATGAAGCTGCCAGTTGAGGATTGAGGTGTCTGTTTCTCAAACTAGACACTCTAATGTACTTGTCTTGTATTATAATAGCAGGATATATGGTCTTGTTTTATAATAGCAGGATATATGTGCATGTAATACAATTGATAGTGGTTAGGAATAATCTCACAATAGGGGCAGCTCCTTCTCTATGATCAGTCGTTTTGGGCTCCTCACTGGTAGATACATGTACACCATCATACGCACTACTCTGGTTGCCTCTTGAATTAATACGGGAACAGAAAATCACTTGTAAACTCTATTCTTTGAGACAGTGCATATCATATCCAGCCTCCTGGTGTCTCCCTCCCTCCAGACAATGGTACCTGCACGCAGGAGGATGACCTGGTCGTCCAGGGGCAGCTCAGAGAAGTGGGGGATCCTCTTGGCCCACTCCACCAACGCAAACAGCTGCTTGTCTGCAGTCTGGCAGATGTTTGTCACCGCATCATGGGGCTAAAACACAAAAAAAGATACAAAAATCCCATAAAATGCAATAACAGACCCTAAAAGCCAATGCTGAAGCTAGAAATAATGCAATAAATCAGTAGTAGGAAAGAAAACACTTTAAAACGCCATGCTAAAGAGAGAGCAGTTTATCTAACGTCTTTAAAGAATATTCATGCCAAGAGCTGAGTAGTAGGCTATGAATCAGAGGCAGATAACTCCTTTAACTGACACTTTCCCGGGTGGAGGACTCCCTGAGTTAGGAATAAACACAGAAGAACTCCTCCAACCGGGATTTCCGGAAAATATGGGAATTTTGCAACCCTATTACTGATCCAGTCAACAGTATAGCCCTGTATACTCACAGAGCTACCAGCGGAGCCTGTATCAGAGTGGAGCTCCGCCCTCTGCTCCACGGACGTCTCTGCCTCCAAGATCTTCTCCACGGGCATCTCCTCGTTCACAGCACTGCTGCACTCCAGTCCCTCCTCTCGCTCCCTGATCCTCTGACGCTCCTCCTGGACTGCTGCACCCCGCCATGCATCCAACCACACCACAGAGCCAGGAGGGGAGAGGGAGAGACAGGAGACAGGAAGAGGGGTGTGGGTTAATAGGAGAGAGGGGCGGGAGGGAGTCACAAGGTTAAAAAAGACAAAGTGACAGAAGAAAGGAAAGGAGGAAGTTGTGCCCATCTTAACTCCTGTTAGGCTTCATCCAAACAGGGTGAAAGGTCAAATTGGTATACTTTCATATAACAATGCATTCATTTCTTAGCCAATGTGTTGTGAGAATTAGCCTACCAGTGTGTGCCAAGCATTTGTTATTTAATTGCACTCTCTCAATACCACATCCAATCATATAATTTATCATCTCTCCATTCTCCCAATGTCTTTATCCTTACATTTCTGACGTTCATCTTGGACCACTATAGAAAGAGGGAGAGAAAGAATAGGGGGAAAGAAAAGGAAGAGAGGGGTTAGTTATATGAACCTACGCTCTCCCCCTGTTTTGTTAATGACTTTGAAAACAACGTACCATCCCCCCACACAATATGATCAAATAGAAGTTATCGTCAAAGGTTTTACTGGGCTAGGTCTACATTCAACACAATTCAATCATTTCATCAAATGATTCTGGCCTTTGAACTAGACCATTTTACAACGGCCTACGTCACAAATCAATTTAAAATGTAATTCATTAAAGAAAATGTAGTCAAGTTTGAGATTCTGCAGGTATAAAAAAACACATTTCTCAATCGCTCCCTACAATTTTTTTCATGTTGCCTTTTCAAAAGCACTCCTACAAACTCTCAAAGTTGAAAAATATGGATGGCCCAAAACCATTAGGCTCTGCTCCAAATGTTCAGTCCCTCCCTTCCCTCTTCATGATAATAGCCAGACGTTCAGTCCTTCTCTACCTTCCCACTTCATGATTATAGCCAGACGTTCAGTCCTTCTCTACTGTCCCTCTTCATGATAATAGCCAGACGTTCAGTCCTTCTCTACCTTCCCTCTTCATAATAGCCAGACGTTCAGTCCTTCCTTACCTTCCCTCTTCATGATAATAGCCAGACGTTCAGTCCTTCCTTACCTTCCCTCTTCATGCCCATAGCCAGACACTTCTGGTAGCGACAGTACTGGCAGCGATTGCGCTGGCGCTTGTCCACCAGGCATTCTTTGTTATCCCTGCAGGTGTAGCTCAGGTCCTTGCGCACTGTGCGTTTGAAGAAGCCCTTGCAACCTTCACAGCTGTACACACCATAGTGCTTACCTGCGGGAAGGGGGAGACTTGTCACACCAACATTTTAAAAACGATACGACACCAGGCCAGCTAAAAAAAAAAGTTTTTTTTTTTTTTTTTTTTAAATCACAGACACACATTCATACATGAATAAACTCATAAAAGCAGTACCGCAGTGAACACATTTAAAATTAAAAAATAAAAAGATATTCAATCAGTGACCTAGAATCCTGTTCGCCCCATCCCCCAGACGCTTGTTCCCGTTTTCTAAGAATTCACACTTCTACTCAATACAACACATTAAATGTAGCGTCACACTGATCACTGTATAATAGAATACTGCATAGAATGTCTGATTTGCTAAGTTGTGCAAAGGCCTACCTGTGATTTGTCTGGAGGAATATACATCAGTGGAGGCTGCTGAAGGGAGGACGGCTCATAATAATGACTGGAACTGTGCAAATGGAATGGCATCAAACACATAGAAACCATGTGTTAGATACCATTCTGCTCCAGCCATTACCATGAGCCCGTCCTTCTCAATAAGGTGCTACCAACCTCCAGTGATATACTGTACATGCATAATGACCTGCAAGTCATTGTCTCAGTAAGAGGAAAACACAGCATGAAACCTTAACTCTTCAGTTAACAGGCACAAACACACACACTGCTGTCTCCCACAAACACACACTGCTCCCAACTTTTAAAAACATCCGGCACCAAACACAATTTCAGGAGTACCAGAAAGAAATAGATTTGTTGATATAGTTTAGTCTTCCATCAGGCCAACAGTATATGAATCCTACCTTTTGAATCACATCTCATGAGTAGCAGACCCTTTTCCTTTCTTCCTGTTCCAATCAAAATTGTCCTAAACCTACTGCCAAGGTACCAGGTTGTTAGCTAGCTAGGTAACATGACTGAACATTGTTTGTTATCAAAACAATAATTAGCGACCCGGTATTAGTTTAAAATGGCTCGCAATTCATTTATTTGTATTATATAAAATGTGCGCAAAAGGCATCTCTGGTAATATGGGACTTATTTTAGAGACAAGACGTTTTTTTTGCTGTAAAGCAGCAAGGATGCCTGTCGCCAAGCGTTCCTCCATTTTCCCCCTCTGACACTCAGCGGCTGCATGACCGTGAACTTGAAGTCTACTCAGACTGGTCTGTGCTCTTGGTTATAACAGGCCATGAAATGATACAATACATCAACATTGCTCGCTGCTCCAATGTAAGAAATCTAACAACAGAAGACTCGTCAGGGTCTGGGTCTGCTTCCCCGCTCGCCATCATGGCTAAATTATATTTGACGGCGGAATAGACGCACATTAAGAATGGACGGAGAGAAGCAGGTGAGTGAGGGGCAGGCAGGTAGGGAAAGCTAAGAGAAGCAGGTGAGTGAGGGGCGGGCAGGTAGGCAAAGCTAAGAGAAGCAGGTGAGTGAGGGGCGGGCAGGTAGGGAAAGCTAAGAGAAGCAGGTGAGTGAGGGGCGGGCAGGTAGGGAAAGGTAAGAGAAGCAGGTGAGTGAGGGGCGGGCAGGTAGGGAAAGCTAAGAGAAGCAGGTGAGTGAGGGGCGGGCAGGTAGGGAAAGCTAAGAGAAGCAGGTGAGTGAGGGGTGGGCAGGTAGGGAAAGCTAAGAGAAGCAGGTGAGTGAGGGGCGGGCAGGTAGGGAAAGCTAAGAGAAGCAGTATGCGCAGGCCACAGCTGCCACACGTGACCTGCGCATACAAGAGACTATTTATAAAATTCAACTGAATTTATAAACAAAACTGACTTTATAAACATTTAATAACAGGCACGTTCTTTAGAGGGCTGAAAAAGTCAGTAGTATCATATGAAACGGTATTCTAAGTATCATGATGTTTTGGTAGCGTGATATTACCGTGGTACCGGTATACACTATGTAGGAATGAGGACAGATTTCGTTTTTTGATGAGCAGTTACGCAGAGCTTCACTAATTAATGAATCTGCACCGTTTCAAGTGCCTTTATTGTTTATATAGTGACATAGAATCAAACAGGCCAGTAAAGAACATTGGTTAGACTGATGGGGAGAGGTCAGGACACACAGCTGAAGACAGCTGACAAAAAAGGATTATCCTCTCTGAAATTGCCAGGGATTTAAAATAAGTCCCCGGCCCGACGTTTCACCTCTACTAACCCTGCTCTTAGGGCACAGCACTCACCAGAGGAGCGGTCTCCACAGATGGCACACATGCGTTTCTGGGAGAGCATTATCCCAGGGCTGTGTGCAGACATAGGCCTCAAGCCAAACGGGGGTTTGACATCATCCGAGCTGCTGATTGAGTGCATCCCCATTGTAGAGTTGATCTGTGCACAAACAAAAAGTGGAGAAAAAAAAAAATATATATATATATATAACAATGCTGTTATCATGACTGATTTAAAAAAATAAACATCTAGGCTACGTAGGCTAGCCTAAATGTCAGCCTTTCTGTGCGCAGCAACAAACTTCAGCACTAGTCTGAGCTTGGAAATAATGCAAGAGAATAAACGCATACAGAGTAGGATCATTTAAATGCAAAGATGAAAGCGTGTTTCTCACCTGGCTACTGCTAATAGGCCCATAACCCATGGAGGGTGCCACACCAGGGGAGCCCAGTGAGGGGCTGATGACTGAGAAAGGCGAGCCAAAGGTGCTGGTGGGACTGTTGGAAGCTGAACTGGTGGGCTGATGCGATGACATGGCTATTGAGCTACCCAGCGGAGAATAGGATGTTGAGTTGTCTTTAGGACAATAATCTGTTGGGGTTGAAGGTTAAATTATCACAATTGATAACTATTTTTCAAGACTAGCTACATCATCATGTGGCCAGCGAAATGTATTCACATAAATGCCACTTGTAGGCATTTGTAGGAAGATATTCAGCTGATTGTAAGACATTCAGTATTCTCACTGGTAATTATTTGATCTAACAACTTACTTACCGGTAGCTAGCTAGTTAGGTTGTCCCTGCTAGCTAGTTAGGTTGTTCCTACTAACTAGCTAGGTAACGTTTAACTGTTTAATTAAAACTAGAAAGGCCTAAATAACTGACATGTTAGCTTGCTAGCTACCATGGAATGGGGTATGCCCGGTACTGTAATAATGATAAATACTCCTTAATCGTATCAACTGACCTTAGATTTGACAGGCCTTCCTCCACATTACTAACGTTAGTTACTAGCTAGCTAAAATAAAACAAATGTCGTAGCTAGCTAGCTATGTTCGGTAGTTGGCTAACGAGTTGCCTCGCTAGGTAGTTAAATTTAAGACGGTCAATTGACTTTAGCTAGCTAAACATTTTTATAAACACTGGTGTCATCCAAGTGGGCAAATGAGAGATCACTTTAATCCAGCGTTGGCAATGATAAAAAAGCTAACATGTACTTCTGGCTAACGTTAGAAAGCAATGGCAAATTAGACCAGACGTTAGCTAACTTTAGTTAGCACGTAGCTACTGTATGTAATATAAACAAATGTATACGATGATTGTAAGCAATTAAATATCACAGCAAGCATCAACCGTTTAAAAACTCACACCATGTTTCGCTAGATAACTTGCCGGCTAGCTAGCTGTTTCAAAATCATTGGTGGTAGCTAGCCAGCGAGCTAACGTTAGCTGTCTAGTTAACTAATGCTAATGTTGGCCTCAAAAATATAAATTCGCGAGTTACAATTGGGGGGAACGCAATATACTCACTAGAAACACCTTCGGCACATCGTTGTAGGTTACATAACTATTTCTAGTTGCATATTATTTGCGAAATCCAAGAGACGGACCAAATGCGAGGTAATAGGCCTACACTCTAACCCCGTTTACTTGATGCTGTTGTTGTTTACACGGAAAGGAAGCCATGTTGGCTCAATGCCAGTGACAGTGTCTTTAGAGCCACAATGTCTCTGGGCAGAACAGTTGCAACATTCACCAGTGGTAGGACTAACGTTTAAATTTCCCTCTATATACTGTACCTAATATATTAAGGAAAATCAACAGAATCACAAATTAAACAACATTACATTTTACAAGTGTAACTATACTACTAGCCTACTATGAATATACGTATATCAATGTAGACTACATCGATTGTGGACCTCAATTTGGGATATTTATCAGCTGATAATGAAAGATTATTCCGCAAAAGCCTCTTCCTAATACATTTCATGGTTGAATAATGGTGGTGGTTTGACAGGAGGACAGCTGGTAAAACTACATTTGACACATGCCTGTAAGACATTTAGACTGCTTTATTTCACAATGATTCTTAATCTCAAATATGTTTAGGGTTAAATAATCCTTTAAAAAAAAGTATAAAACATGCAACCAATATGTCTCAGTGTCTGTTTGTTTATTCACTTTTCTCATCATGTGATTATTTTGAGAGGAAATGCAAATTGTATATTTTGGTGTAGCCTATGCAAATCTAGGAAGTTGAGCCTACTGTATATGCAAAGTTGGGTAAGTAGCCTCGGGAGATGATAGAGGTTCAGTTAAGTCTTCTATTTTCTACTTTATTTGCTAGTTTTTTCCTGGTGGTTGTGTGCTTTATTAATTCTGATTTAGATTTTAAATTTGAGACATGTAACATGGGAATCATTCTCACATACAGCACCAGTCAAAAGTTTGAACACACCTACTCATTCCAGGGTTTTTCTTTATTTTTACTATTTTATACATTGTAGAATAATAGTGAAGACATCAAAGTATGAAATAATACATATGGAATCATGTAATAACCAAAAAAGTGTTAAACAAATCAAAATATGTTTTATATTTAAGATTCAAAGTATCCCCCCTTTACATTTATGACAGCTCTACACACTCTTTTGCATTCTCTCAACCAGCTTCATGAGGTAATCACCTTGAATGCTTTTCAATTAACAGGTGTGCCTTGTTAAAAGTACATTTGTGGAATTTATTTCCTTCTTAATGTGTTTGAGCCAATCAGTTGTGTTGTGACAAGGTAGGGATGGTATACAGAAGATAGTCCTATTTGGTATAAGACCAAGTCCATATTATGGCAAGAACATGAAGATCAGTCAATGTGGAAAATTTAAAGAACGTTGACAGTGCAGTCGCAAAAACCATCAAGCACTATGATGAAACTGTCTCTCATGAGGACCACCACAGGAAAGAAAGACCCAAGAGTTTATTAGAGTTACCAGCTTCAGAAAATGCAGCCCAAATAAATTCTTCACAGAGTTCAAGTAATACACAGCTCAACATCAACTGTTCAGAGGAGACTGCTTGAATTAGGCTTTAATGGTTGACTTGCTGCAAAGAAACCACTACAAAAGGACACCAATAATAAGAAGAGACTTGCTTGGGCCAAGAAACATGAGCAATGGACATTAGACCGGTGGAAATCTGTCCTTTGGTCTGGTGAGTCCAAATTTTAGATTTTTGGTTCCAACTGCTTTGTCTTTGTGAGACGCATAGTAGGTGAATGGATGATCTCTGCATGTGTGGTTCCCACCGTGAAGCATGGAGGAGGAGGTGTGATGGTGTGGAGGTGCTTTGCTGTTAACACGGTCAGTGATTTATTTAGAATTCAAGGCTCACTTAACCAGCATCGCTACCACAGCATTCTGCAGCGATACGCCATCCCACCTAGTTTGTGTTTTTCAACAGGACAATGACCCAACTCACCTCCAGGCTGTGCAAGGGATATTTGACCAAGAAGGTTGAGATGGTTTGGGATGAGTTGAACCGCAGAGTGAAGGAAAAGCAGCCAACAAGTGCTCAGCATATGTGGGAACTCCTTCCAGACTGTTGGAAAAGCATTCCAGGTGAAGCTGGTTGAGAGAATGCCAAGAGTGTGCAAAGCTTTCATCAAGGCAAACTGTGGCTACTTTGAAGAATCTCAAATATAACATATATTTTGATGTTTAACACTTTTTTGGTTACTACATGATTCCATATGTGTTATTTAATAGTTTTGATGTCTTCACTATTATTCTACAATGTAGAAAATTGTAAAAAATAAAAACCCTTGAATGAGTTGTCCAAACTTTTGACTGGTGCTATACAGTGTGGGCTCCTAGTCTTTTGCATTAAGCAGAGTTAAACTTCCTTGTTCTTTAAAGGGTAACAATAGGTCTGTTCAGTCAAGGGCGTGACAATACGTCATGCCCTTGAGTGAACAATTCTGTCGCTAACTTCATTAATCATTTTGTTTCACGCTCATTTGTCAGACCAGCAAAAGACAGTAACTACAGTATATTGTCACCTGTTTGGGAAGGTATCTTCATACAGAGTAATCTGAATTGCTCAACCTCATTCCTAACACCTTACTAATGACTTGGACTGTCAACTAGCATTCTATTTTTCAATACAAAATGGACCGTTCTGGGACAATTGCTTTTTATCTGTAGGCGAATAGGCCTAGCAATGACTTTTCCATTATCAGTGTATCTCAACAGTTTCACACTGTGATTATGTACATTTTGTCAGTTATCATGAGGTTTTTGGTGACACACTTCCGTGTTCTTGACTGACATGTTTTTCTTACCACCTGTCACAGCCTCATCATGTGGGCTCTATGTATAAGAGTGACAGATCTAAACCTGATGCACTACCTTGTCAGGGAACATTGCTACAAGGGTGAACCTAAAACATGTGTTATCTTTATAAACAAGAACGGTCACATTCTTAAACACCTACTACTAGGGAGTCTTAATAAGTCAGTCAACTAAGTTACAACGAGTATCAGTTGCCTCCATTTCAGATGATTTTGTACTCGACTAGAACACAGGGTGTCACAGTTTGTATGTTTTGGTTAGATCTGAACGTTAGTAATGGACAGTTCCAACGATTTCAGTTCGACCACCCATTCTGAAGACTAGTGAAAAGCTACAGTCATGATGAGGAGCACTGCACTGTTCCGTCTCCTGTCCGTCTCAGGTATGTAATTCTTCAGTGCTTTCAATAACATCAAAGTTATTTGTTGGAGTCACTGTGATAATTTAGGCATCATTGACTAAGGCATTAAAATATAAATCCTTCAGAAAGAGGTATAAGTGTTGGGAGTACCTCATACATAAAAGACTGATCATCTGTTACCCAATCAACACATGGGTAACTTTCAAACGGCAGGCCATTTTTCAGGATCCTTTCATAGTTCTCTCTGTTCATGAAAAGCAACGTGATGTGTATTATACGTTGATATTCTGTGATATTAATAGGATGTGTGTGTGTGAAACCTATGCATGCAGCAAGGAGATATGATTAACTTGCTCTCTAATTGTTTTTGCTTGTATTTTACAGGACTGTGTTACCTGACTCTGAGTATCTCCCCTCCTCAGTATCACTATATTAGCCTTCAAATGAATTATTGCCAAGCCCAGACTTACTGTAGAGACATTTACACTGACTTGGCAACCATCTACAATTCAGGGGATCTGGATAGACTTGTACAATTGGTACCGAATGGTACAGCCAGTGTCTGGATAGGACTGGAGTTTGGAGATGAATTTGAGTGGCACTGGTCATTACCAGATCAGAGAAAGATTGAGTTTTTCAACTGGAGGGCAGCAGAGCCGAAGCAAAACAATACTCAAGACAGCTGTGCTGCAATGGATCCAAACGGACAGTGGTTTGAGGATAACTGCCAAATCAAAAGAGGTTTTGTTTGCTTTGATGGTGAGTAATCCTACATCTATTCTATTTATAGCAATTTCAACCCCATATCAGATTCAAACCAGGGCCGATTCCAGGATGATATGCCTGGATGGGCAGTCAGACATTTTTTGCCTGTTTTAAAGCTGGCTTACTGCTATTTCAACTGTTAAACATGACAGTTGGGTGATTGCGTGAGCATAATGATTTCTTTACTTGCTATATTGTATTTACTTCGCCACCATGGCCTTTTTTTGCCTTTACCTCCCTTATCTCACCTCACTTGCTCATTGTATATAGACTTATTGTTCTACTGTATTATTGACGGCATGTTTGTTTTACTCCATGTGTAACTCTGTGTTGTTGTATGTGTCAAACTGCTTTGCTTTATCTTGGCCAGGTCGCAATTGTAAATGAGAACTTGTTCTCAACTTGCCTACCTGGTTAAATAAAGGTGAAATAAAATCAAATGTAAAAAAATTGTGTGGGCAATGCTCAACCCTGCACCCCGCTATATCTCCAATGCTCAACCCTGCACCCTGCTATATCTCCAATGCTCAACCCTGCACCCCGGTATATCTCCAATGCTCAACCCTGCACCCTGCTATATCTCCAATGCTCAACCCTGCACCCTGCTATATCTCCAATGCTCAACCCTGCACCCCCCTATATCTCCAATGCTCAACCCTGCACCCCGCTATATCTCCAATGCTCAACCCTGCACCCCACTATATCTCCAATGCTCAACCCTGCACCCCGCTATATCTCCAATGCTCAACCCTGCACCCCACTATATCTCCAATGCTCAACCCTGCACCCCGCTATATCTCCAATGCTCAACCCTGCACCCTGCTATATCCCCAATGCTCAACCCTGCACCCTGCTATATCTCCAATGCTCAACCCTGCACCCTGCTATATCTCCAATGCTCAACCCTGCACCCCCCTATATCTCCAATGCTCAACCCTGCACCCCCCTATATCTCCAATGCTCAACCCTGCACCCCACTATATCTCCAATGCTCAACCCTGCACCCCCCTATATCTCCAATGCTCAACCCTGCACCCCGCTATATCTCCAATGCTCAACCCTGCACCCCGCTATATCTCCAATGCTCAACCCTGCACCCCGCTATATCTCCAATGCTCAACCCTGCACCTTGCTATATCTCCAATGCTCAACCCTGCACCCCGCTATATCTCCAATGCTCAACCCTGCACCCTGCTATATCTCCAATGCTCAACCCTGCACCCTGCTATATCTCCAATGCTCAACCCTGCACCCCCCTATATCTCCAATGCTTAACCCTGCACCCCCCTATATCTCCAATGCTCAACCCTGCACCCCACTATATCTCCAATGCTCAACCCTGCAACCTGCTATATCTCCAATGCTTAACCCTGCACTCCGCTATATCTCCAATGTTCAACCCTGCACCCCCCTATATCTCCAATGCTTAACCCTGCACCCCACTATATCTCCAATGCTCAACCCTGCACCCCCCTATATCTCCAATGCTTAACCCTGCACCCCCCTATATCTCCAATGCTCCACCCTGCACCCCCCTATATCTCCAATGCTTAACCCTGCACCCCACTATATCTCCAATGTTCAACCCTGCACCCTGCTATATCTCCAATGCTCCACCCTGCACCCCCCTATATCTCCAATGCTCCATGCCAATGTTCTGTATTTTCTATCCTCTGACAGGGAAAAACGCTAGTAACAGTCACATCTTCATTGATGACAGCAAGACTTGGAGAGAGGCTCAAGACCACTGCCGGGGTACGTACACAGACCTGGCCAGCATACGGTCCAGAGAGGAAAACCATCACGTCCAGAACATGTCACTGTCCCAGAGCATGTGGATTGGTCTCTTCAAAGACCCATGGAAGTGGTCAGATGGGAGCAACTCCTCATACCGCTTCTGGAAGACCAATCAGCCTGACAACTTCAGAGGGGCCCAGAACTGTACTTCTGTTATACTCAACGATAACAAGTGGAATGACCAGTGGTGCAACATCAGTTGGGGGTTTGTCTGCCATGGTGGTGAGTTTGGTACATTTTTGTTAGATGGGATTCAAATTTTGACCGGTAGCAACTTTTAAGAAAACAAATAGAAACAGAGAAAACAATTAAGATACAAAATCAAATCAAATTGTATTGGTCACATTAATTAAGATGTTATTGCAGGAAATGCTTGGGTTTCTAGCTCCAACAGTGCACTAATATCTAACAATTCATAACAATACACACAAACCTAAAAGTAAAAGAAAGGATTTAAAGAATATAGAAATATTAGGATGAGCCATGTGAGTGGCATAGGTTACTCAACTAGAGAGGAAGAAACTACTGGTTACTTACCTACAAGTGCTTCTGCTTCAAACGTCCAAAACAGTCCCTCAACACCAGTACCAACCACATTCAATACCACAGAACATGCTTCAACTGAACAGTTAACTACTGAACACCTAACCTCTGACCCACTGACTACTGTACCTGTTCAAAACACCCCCTCAACACCAGTACAAACTACATTCAACACCACAGAACATGCTTCAACTGAACAGTTAACTACTGACTAAAATACAGTAGAATAGAATACAGTATATACATATGAGATGAGTAAAGCAGTATGTAAACATGATTTAATGTGTTTGTTATGAATTAAATACATTTGACCCTTGTTTCTAATGTATTTGTAAATATTCCTTACAGAAATGAAGCGACCGACTACCCAGATGCCACCTACAACCACACATACTGGGCCACAAACAACTCCTCCCGCAGCTACTGTGCTTGCCACTGCTGAACAGTCAACTACAGATGAAGTAACACCTAAGCTAACAACTACCCATTTTGTGCAGATCCAACATATTCTTTTAGATCTTTTACCAACCTCTGACCAAGCGACTACTGTAGGCTTACCTGTTCAAAACACTCCATCTACACCAGTACCAACTACATTCACTACCACAGACCAAGGTTCAATTGAACAGTTATCTACAAAACACCTAACTACCAAACATGGTACTACTGTTAAAAAACCAACTACATTCAATATCACAGTAAATGTTACTAAACAGTTAACTACTGAACGCCTAACGTCTGACCAAGCGACTATTGTACCTGTTCAAAGCAATATCTCTATGCCTGTACCAACTTCATTGATTTCCACAGAACATGTTTCAACTGAACAGTTAGCTAATGAACACCTAACCTCTGACCCAGCAACTACTGTACCTGTTCAAAGCAATATCTCAATGCCTGTACCAACTACATTAACTAGAGAGCAAGCAACTACTGGTTACATACCTACAAGCGCTACTTTCAATACCACAGTGCATGTTTCTACTGACCACACAAGCTCTGATCAAGCAATTACTGAACCTGTTCAAAACACTCCTACATCTGTACCAGCTATATTCACTACCACAGACCAAGTGACTACTAGTTACATACCTACAAGTGCCTCGACTGCACCTGTCCAAAATAATCCCTCATCGTCTGTACAAACTACATTCAACACCACAGAACATGTTTCAACTGAACAGTTAACTACTGAACATCTAACCTCTGACCCACTGACTACTGTACCTGTTCAAAACACCCCCTCAACACCAGTACCAACCACATTCAACACAACAGAACATGCTTCAACTGAACAGTTAACTACTGAACACCTAACCTCTGACCCACTGACTACTGTACCTGTTCAAAACACCCCCTCAACACCAGTACCAACCACATTCAACACAACAGAACATGCTTCAACTGAACAGTTAACTACTGAACACCTAACCTCTGACCCACTGACTACTGTACCTGTTCAAAACACCCCCTCAACACCTCTACCAACTACATTCACTACCACAGAACATACTTCACCAGAACAGTTAACTACTGAACACCTAACCTCTGACCCACTGACTACTGTACCTGTTAAAAAACCAACTACATCCAATACCACAGTGCGTATTTCTACTGAAGAGGCAACTCCTGAACGCTCAACCGCTAACCAAGCCACTACTGCTTACTTACCTGAAACAACTGTTGGAAACACTCCCTCAACACCAGTACCAACTACGTTCAATACCACAGTGCATGTTTCTACTGAACACCTAACCTCTGACCCAGTGACTACTGTACCTGTTCAAGACAGGACCTCAACGTCTGTACCAACTACATCCAATACCACAGTGCGTGTTTCTACTGAAGAGGCAACTCCTGAACGCTCAACCGCTAACCAAGCCACTACTGCTTACTTACCTGAAACAACTGTTGGAAACACTCCCTCAACACCAGTACCAACTACGTTCAATACCACAGTGCATGTTTCTACTGAACACCTAACCTCTGACCCACTGACTACTGTACTTGTTCAATGCATTATCTCATCGTCTGCACCAACTAACATAGAACATGCTTCAACTGAAATGTTAACTACTGGTTACTCAACTAGAGAGGAAGCAACTACTGGTTACTTACCTACAAGTGCTTCTGCTTCAAACGTCCAAAACAGTCCCTCAACACCAGTACCAACCACATTCAATACCACAGAACATGCTTCAACTGAACAGTTAACTACTGAACACCTAACCTCTGACCCACTGACTACGGTACCTGTTCAAAACACCCCCTCAACACCAGTACCAACTACATCCAATACCACAGTGCGTGTTTCTACTGAACACCTAACCTCTGACCCACTGACTACTGTACCTGTTCAAAACACGACCTCAACGCCTGTACCAACTACATCCAATACCACAGTGCGTGTTTCTACTGAAGAGGCAACTCCTGAACGCTCAACAGCTAACCAAGCCACTACTGCTTACTTACCTGAAACAACTGGACCTGTTGGAAACACTCCCTCAACACCAGTACCAACTGCGTTCAATACCACAGTGCATGTTTCTACTGAACACCTAACCTCTGACTCACTGACTACTGTACCTGTTCAAAGCATTATCTCATCGTCTGCACCAACTACCACAGAACATGTTTCAACTGAAATGTTAACTACTGGATACTCAACTAGAGAGGAAGCAACTACTGGTTACTTACCTACAAGTGCTTCTGCTTCAAACGTCCAAAACAGTCCCTCAACACCAGTACCAACCCCATTCAATACCACAGAACATGCTTCAACTGAACAGTTAACTACTGAACACCTAACCTCTGACCCACTGACTACTGTACCTGTTCAAAACAACCCCTCAACACCTGTACCAACTACATTCAACACCACAGAACATGCTTCAACTGAACAGTTAACTACTGAACACCTAACCTCTGACCCACTGACTACTGTACCTGTTCAAAAACCAACTACATTCAATATCACAGTAAATGTTACTAAACAGTTGACTAGTGAACGCCTAACGTCTGACCAAGCGACTATTGTACCTGTTCAAAGCAATATCTCTATATCTGTACCAGCTTCATTGATTTCCACAGAACATGTTTCATCTGAACAGTTAGCTAATGAACACCTAACCTCTGACCCAGCAACTACTGTACCTGTTCAAAGCAATATCTCAATGCCTGTACCAACTACATTAACTAGAGAGCAAGCAACTACTGGTTACATACCTACAAGCGCTACTTTCATTACCACAGTGCATGGTTCTACTGAACACACAAGCTCTGATCAAGCAATTACTGAACCTGTTCAAAACACTCCTACATCTGTACCAGTAATATTCACTACCACAGACCAAGTGACTACTAGTTACATACCTACAAGTGCTATGACTGCACCTGTCCAAAATACTTCCTCATCGTCTGTACAAACTACATTCACTACCACAGAACATACTTCACCAGAACAGTTAACTACTGAACACCTAACCTCTGACCCACTGACTACTGTACCTGTTCAAAACACCCCCTCAACACCTGTACCAACTACATTCAACACCACAGAACATGCTTCAACTGAACAGTTAACTACTGAACTCCTAACCTCTGACCCACTGACTACTGTACCTGTTAAAAAACCAACTACATCCAATACCACAGTGCGTGTTTCTACTGAAGAGGCAACTCCTGAACGCTCAACCGCTAACCAAGCCACTACTGCTTACTTACCTGCAACAACTGTTGGAAACACTCCCTCAACACCAGTACCAACTACGTTCAATACCACAGTGCATGTTTCTACTGAACACCTAACCTCTGACCCACTGACTACTGTACCTGTTCAAAACACCCCCTCAACACCTCTACCAACTACATTCACTACCACAGAACATACTTCACCAGAACAGTTAACTACTGAACACCTAACCTCTGACCCACTGACTACTGTACCTGTTCAAAACCGTCCCTCAACACCAGTACAAACTACATTCAACACAACAGAACATGCTTCAACTGAACAGTTAACTACTGAACACCTAACCTCTGACCCACTGACTACTGTACCTGTTAAAAAACCAACTACATCCAATACCACAGTGCGTGTTTCTACTGAAGAGGCAACTCCTGAACGCTCAACCGCTAACCAAGCCACTACTGCTTACTTACCTGAAACAACTGTTGGAAACACTCCCTCAACACCAGTACCAACTACGTTCAATACCACAGTGCATGTTTCTACTGAACACCTAACCTCTGACTCGCTGACTACTGTACCTGTTCAAAGCATTATCTCATCGTCTGCACCAACTACCACAGAACATGCTTCAACTGAAATGTTAACTACTGAACACGTAACCTCTGACCCACTGACTACTGTACCTGTTCAAAGCATTATCTCATCGTCTGCACCAACTACCACAGAACATGCTTCAACTGAAATGTTAACTACTGGATACTCAACTAGAGAGGCAGCAACTACTGGTTACTTACCTACAAGTGCTTCTGCTTCAAACGTCCAAAACAGTCCCTCAACACCAGTACCAACCCCATTCAATACCACAGAACATGCTTCAACTGAACAGTTAACTACTGAACACCTAACCTCTGACCCACTGACTACTGTACCTGTTCAAAACCGTCCCTCAACACCAGTACAAACTACATTCAACACAACAGAACATGCTTCAACTGAACAGTTAACTACTGAACACCTAACCTCTGACCCACTGACTACTGTACCTGTTAAAAAACCAACTACATCCAATACCACAGTGCGTGTTTCTACTGAAGAGGCAACTCCTGAACGCTCAACAGCTAACCAAGCCACTACTGCTTACTTACCTGAAACAACTGTTGGAAACACTCCCTCAACACCAGTACCAACTACGTTCAATACCACAGTGCATGTTTCTACTGAACACCTAACCTCTGACTCGCTGACTACTGTACCTGTTCAAAGCATTATCTCATCGTCTGCACCAACTACCACAGAACATGCTTCAACTGAAATGTTAACTACTGAACACCTAACCTCTGACTCACTGACTACTGTACCTGTTCAAAGCATTATCTCATCGTCTGCACCAACTACCACAGAACATGCTTCAACTGAAATGTTAACTACTGAACACGTAACCTCTGACCCACTGACTACTGTACCTGTACAAAGCATTATCTCATCGTCTGCACCAACTACCACAGAACATGTTTCAACTGAAATGTTAACTACTGAACACGTAACCTCTGACCCACTGACTGCTGTACCTGTTCAAAGCATTATCTCATTGTCTGCACCAACTAACACAGAACATGCTTCAACTGAAATGTTAACTACTGGATACTCAACTAGAGAGGAAGCAACTACTGGTTACTTACCTACAAGTGCTTCTGCTTCAAACGTCCAAAACAGTCCCTCAACACCAGTACCAACCCCATTCAATACCACAGAACATGCTTCAACTGAACAGTTAACTACTGAACACCTAACCTCTGACCCACTGACTACTGTACCTGTTCAAAAACCAACTACATTCAATATCACAGTAAATGTTACTAAACAGTTGACTACTGAACGCCTAACGTCTGACCAAGCGACTATTGTACCTGTTCAAAGCAATATCTCTATATCTGTACCAACTTCATTGATTTCCACAGAACATGTTTCAACTGAACAGTTAGCTAATGAACACCTAACCTCTGACCCAGCAACTACTGTACCTGTTCAAAGCAATATCTCAATGCCTGTACCAACTACATTAACTAGAGAGCAAGCAACTACTGGTTACATACCTACAAGCGCTACTTTCAATACCACAGTGCATGTTTCTACTGAACACACAAGCTCTGATCAAGCAATTACTGAACCTGTTCAAAACACTCCTACATCTGTACCAGCTATATTCACTACCACAGACCAAGTGACTACTAGTTACATACCTACAAGTGCCTCGACTGCACCTGTCCAAAATACTCCCTCATCGTCTGTACAAACTACATTCAATACCACAGAACATGTTTCAACTGAACAGTTAACTACTGAACATCTAACCTCTGACCCACTGACTACTGTACCTGTTCAAAACACCCCCTCAACACCAGTACCAACCACATTCAACACAACAGAACATGCTTCAACTGAAATGTTAACTACTGGATACTCAACTAGAGAGGAAGCAACTACTGGTTACTTACCTATAAGTGCTTCTGCTTCAAACGTCCAAAACAGTCCCTCAACACCAGTACCAACCACATTCAACACAACAGAACATGCTTCACCAGAACAGTTAACTACTGAACACCTAACCTCTGACCCACTGACTACTGTACCTGTTCAAAACAATCCCTCAACACCAGTACCAACCACATTCAACACAACAGAACATGCTTCAACTGAACAGTTAACTACTGAACACCTAACCTCTGACCCACTGACTACTGTACCTGTTCAAAACACCCCCTCAACACCAGTACCAACTACATTAATTTCCACAGAACATGCTTCAACTGAACAGTTAACTACTGAACACCTAACCTCTGACCCACTGACTACTGAACCTGTTCAAAAACCAACTACATTCAATATCACAGTAAATGTTACTAAACAGTTGACTACTGAACGCCTAACGTCTGACCAAGCGACTATTGTACCTGTTCAAAGCAATATCTCTATATCTGTACCAACTTCATTGATTTCCACAGAACATGTTTCAACTGAACAGTTAGCTAATGAACACCTAACCTCTGACCCAGCAACTACTGTACCTGTTCAAAGCAATATCTCAATGCCTGTACCAACTACATTAACTAGAGAGCAAGCAACTACTGGTTACATACCTACAAGCGCTACTTTCAATACCACAGTGCGTATTTCTACTGAAGAGGCAACTCCTGAACGCTCAACAGCTAACCAAGCCACTACTGCTTACTTACCTGAAACAACTGTACCTGTTGGAAACACTCCCTCAACACCAGTACCAACTGCGTTCAATACCACAGTGCATGTTTCTACTGAACACCTGACCTCTGACCCACTGACTACTGTTCCTGTTCAAAACAGTCCCCCAACGTCTATACCAACTACATTCAATAGAACAGTTTCAACTGAACAGTTAACTACTGAACACCTAAATACAGAAAGTGCACCTACTGTACCTTTTCAAAGCATTATCTCATCGTCTGTACCAACTACCACAGTACATGCTTCAACTGAAATGTTAACTACTGAACACTCAACTACAGAGAAAGTGACTACTGATTTCTCACCTACAAGAGCTTCTAATGCTAATGTCCAAAACATTTCCTCCACGTCTTTACCAAGTACATTCAATACCACTGTGCATGTTTCAACTGAAGAGGCGACTACTAAACACCTTACTACTGAGAATGTAAAACATCAATCAACAACTGAGACTGCAGACACAGAAATGCAACACAGCATTACACAAGTGACTACTGAACATACTTCTGCCCTACATATAACCACAGTGGCTGAGACTGCCCCATACAGTACTACAGGGCCTGTCAGTCTCTCCACTGTTATGCCAAATGAAAACAGTCAAGGTTTAAGTCCAGGTAACTTTCATCATTATATCACAATTATTGACATGTTGAAAGCCTAATAGTCTATTTTTTGTTTGGCTGTGGATTTATGTTGCTTCAAAGATGTTATATTACAGAGCAGAGGTATAAATGCATGCAAATCTACATTTTGTTGAATGGGCTCCATGTTATCTATCTTTAATATCTTTATTTCTCTCAGACAACCTGATATTGATCCATGAGAACATGACGTGGAACGAGGCCCTGAGCTACTGCAGAGAGCACCACGTTGACCTGGTCTCGATCACTACAGAGCTGCTTCAGTACTGGGTGACAGAGAGGGCTGCCGACGCCACCTCATCCCACGTCTGGGTGGGCCTGCGCTTCACCTGTTCATTCCACTTCTGGTTCTGGATCAGGTCTGATGCAGGCTGCTACCAGAACTGGGCCCCCGGGCACGGCTCAGACAGCCAGCAGGACTGTGGGATTGCAGGGGCTGTACAGACCACCGGGAGGCAGCAATGGGTTAGTCTGGAGGAGAACCAGAGGCTCAACTTCATCTGCTACAAATGTTCTGGGGACAGTGGTGAGGGGTTGATACATCCCTGATTCGGACAACTTTTGTATTATGTATGTTTCTTGTGCAACGTGAAAAATGTACACTACCGTTCAAAAGTTTGGGGTCACTTAGAAATGTCCTTGTTTTTGAAAGAAAAGCACATTTTATGTCCATAAAATAACATCAAGTTGATCAGGAACATAGTGTAGATATTGTTAATGTTGTAAATGACTATTGTAGCTGGAAATGGCAGATTTTTTATGTAATATCTACATAGGCGTACAGAGGCCCATTATCAGCAACCATCACTCTTGTGTTCCAATGGCACGTTGTGTTAGCTAAACCAAGTTTCTCATTTTAAAAGGCTAATTGATCATTAGAAAAATCTTTTGCAATTATGTTAGCTCAGCTGAAAACTGTTGTTCTGATTAAAGAAGCAATAAAACAACGATAGACAGCTGTATGGGTATGGTTCTGTATGTTTTAGTGTGTTATTGTTGAGTTCTTGTTTGGCACTCCATTTTATGAATAAGAGTTTGCATTACATGCTTGCTGCTGCACTGTCTGCCACAAATGCTACATTGACACAGCAGTAGATTGTATATTAAAAACAACTGCTACATTGACACATCAGTAGACTGTATATTTGTCACGCCCTGACCTTAGAGAGCCTTTTTTTTGTCTCTATTTGGTTTGGTCAGGGTGTGATTTGGGTGGGCATTCTATGTTCTGTTTTCTATGTTTTTGTATTTCTATGTTTTGGCCGGGTATGGTTCTCAATCAGGGACAGTTGTCTGTCGTTGTCTCTGATTGGGAATCATACTTAGGCAGCCTTTTTCCCTTTGATCATTGTGGGGAGTTATCTTGTTAGGGGCACTATAGCCCTTGTAAGCTTCACGGTCGTTTTTGTTATTTCTTTTTTTTTTGGCGACATTTTAACAAATAAAATAAAATGTACGCTCACCACGCTGCACCTTGGTCTCATTCCGACGACGGCCGTGACAGAACTTCCCACCACCAAGGGACCAAGCAGCGTGGCCAGGAGGAGCATGGATCCTGGGCCGGAAGAAGAGAGAGTGGATGACATCTTGGACATGGGAGCAGGTTATGGCAGGGGACAAGACCCTGCCATGGAAACAGGCGGAAGTAGCAAGGGAGGAACGACAACGTAGCAGGCACGAGAGGCACACGGGGGCACACGGGGAGATTGGCAGAGTCGGGTTATAGACCTGAGCCAACTCCCCGTGCTTACCGTGGGGAGAAGCGTGGTACTGGTCAGGCACCATGTTATGCGATGGAGCGCACTGTGTCTCCAGTGCGCGTTCACAGCCCGGTGCGCTACATCCTAGCTCCCCGCATCTGCCGGGCTAGGGTGAGCATCCAGCCAGGAAGGATGGTGCCCGCTCAGCGGGCCTGGTCTCCAGTGCGTCTCTTCGGCCCAGGATATCCTGCGCCGGCTCTGCACACTGTGTCTCCGGTGCGTCTGCACAGCCCAGTGCGTCCTGTGCCAGAGCCCCGCATTTTCAGGGCGAAGATAACCATCCAGCCAGGACGGGTTGTGAAGGCTCTACGCTCGAGACCTCCTGTGCGTCTCCACGGCCCACTGTATCCGGTGCCTCCGCCAAGAACCAAGCCTCCAGTATGTCTCCCCAGCCTGGTGAACCCTGTGGCAGCTCCACGCACCAGGCTGCCCCACTCCAGTGATGATCCATGGCACGAAGCCTCCAGTGATGATCCATGGCACGAAGCCTCCAGTGAGGATCCATGGCACAAAGCCTCCAGTTTTGATCTATGGCAAGAAGCCTCCAGTGATGATCCATGGCACGAAGCTTCCAGTGATGATCCATGGCAAGAAGCCTCCAGGGATGATCCATGGCACAAAGCCTCCAGCGATGATCCATGGCAAGAAGCCTCCTGCGATGATCCATGGCACAAAGCATCCAGCGAGGAGTCATGGCATGAAGCCTCCAACAACGTCCTCCAGTCCGGAGCCTCCAGCGACGGCTTCCAGTCCAGAGCCTCCATGACGGCCTCCAGTCCGGATCCTCCAGCAATGGTCTCCTGTCCGGAGCCCCCAGCGATGGTACCCAGTCCGGGGCCCGCAGCGAGGGTCCCCAGTGCGTGGCCCGCAGCCAGGGTCCCCAGTCCGGGGTTGGCGACGAGGGTCCCAAGTCCGGGGCCCGCGGCGAGGGTCCCCAGTCCGGGGTCGGCGACGAGGGTCCCCGCACCAGAGGGCCCACCCGGAACCTCCCCTATAGGTTCAGGTTTTGCGGCCAGAGTCCGCACCTTTGGGGGGGGTACTGTCACGCCCTGAACTTAGAGAGCCTTTTTATGTCTCTATTTAGTTTGGTCAGTGTCACGACTTCTGCCGAAGTCGGCCCTTCTCCTTGTTCGGGTGGTGTTCGGCGGTCGACGTCACCGGCTTTCTAGTCACTACCGATCCATTTTTCTGTTTCATTTTGTTTTGTCTGATTACATACACACCTGTTTTACATTCCCTCACTACATTCCCTATTTAACCACATACATTTCTGTTCTGTCCGTGATTGTTTATGTTAGTGGTTGTGTTTGTGTTAGAGTTTTGTTGTATGTTCCATTTTTGGAATTTTGCTTTATTCTTTGAGTAAACTCAGTTGGATTACGACATACCTGTGTCCTGCGCCTGACTCCGCTTTCACTCTGCACCCAATCGCTGACAGTCAGGGTGTGATATGGGTGGGCATTCTGTTCTGTTTTCTATGTTTTTGTATTTCTATGTTTTGGCCGGGTATGGTTCTCAATCAGGGACAGCTGTCTATCGTTGTCTCTGATTGGGAATCATACTTAGGCAGCCTTTTTCCCTTTGGTCATTGTGGGAAGTTATCATTGTTATGGGCACTATAGCCCTTGTAAGCTTCACGGTCGTTTTTGTTATTTCTTGTTTTTTTGGCGACATTTTAACAAATAAAATAAAATGTACGCTCACCACGTTGCACCTTGGTCTCATTCCGACGACGGCCGTGACAATTTTAAACAACTGCTACATTGACACAGCAGTTAAACATTTTCATTGTATGTGTGATACATTCTTGTCTGAATGTTTTAATCTCAATAAATATGATTGGACCAGCTGTTCTCCCAATCAGAGTTAAAAGATCTCCTTTAATTTCCATTATTCCTTACTGAGGGTATTACATTTTTATCAAAATTAGGCTTATTTTAACTGATATAATCAACAGTGTACTTTTTCCTGAGAACTGTGATTGAACGGCTTTATTTATTTTTAACCTTCATTTAACTAGGCAAGTCCGTTAAGAAAAAATCTTATTTACAATGACGGCCTACCGGGGAACAGTGGATTAATTGCCTTGTTCAGGGGCAGAATGACAGATTTTTACCTTGTCAGCTCAGGGATTCGATCCAGCAACCTTTACGGTTACTGGCCCAAGGCTCTAACCACCAGGCTACCTGCCGCCTTCAAGCTTTAGGGCTCGATTAAATCTATATGACCGAACTTCAGCGCTGTTGAAATGTAAAGGAAATGTAAATGCAGCCTTTTCACTGAATGCAGTCTCCACTAACGACGGAACATTGCCTTTAAATTAAGCTATAGCTCTGAGTTTCCGCTGTACGGATCGAATCGAGCCATTTGACAACCTTCGGGAACACTTTTTTGGGATAATTCATCTGCAGATGCTCTACAGATTATCTACAGACTATTAGTCTGACTAACAGACTATCAGTATTACTAACCCTAGCTCCGTTTGGCCGGTAGGGATATCCTTGTCTCATCGCGCACCAGCGACTCCTGTGGCGGGCCCGGGCAGAGTGCACACTAACCAAGGTCGCCAGGTGCATGGTGTTTCCTGCGACACATTGGTGCGGCTGGCTTCCGGGTTGGATGTGCTCTGTGTTAAGAAGCAGTGGTTGGGTTGTGTTTCGGAGGACACATGACTTTTGACCTTCGTCTCTCCCGAGCCCGTACGGGAGTTGTAGCGATGAGACAAGATAGTAACTACTAATAATTGGCTTTCGACTCTGTCAATCACCGTATTCTTATCGGCAGACTCAACAGCCTTGGTTTCTCTAATGACTGCCTCACCTGGTTCACTAACTACTTCTCAGATAGAGTTCAGTGTGTCAAATTGGAGGGCCTGTTGTCCAGACCTCTGGCAGGGTGGCACAGGGTTCAATTCTCGGGCCGACTAATTTCTCTGTATATATCAATGATGTCGCTCTTGCTGTGGGTGATTCTTTGATCCACCTCTACGCAGACGACACCATTCTGTATACATCTGGCCCTTCTTTGGACACTGTGTTAACAAACCTCCAAACAAGCTTCAACGCCATACAACACTCCTTCCGTGGCCTCCAACTGCTCTTAGATGCTAGTAAAACGAAATGCATGCTCTTCAACCAATCACTGCCCTCACCCACCCACCCGACTAGCATCACTGCTCTGGACGGTTCTGACTTAGAATATGTGGACAACTATAAATACCTAGGTGTCTGGTTAGACTGTAAACTCTTCTTCCAGACTCATATTAAGCATCTACCATCCAAAGTTAAATCTAGAATCGGCTTCCTTTTTCGCAACAAAGCCTCCTTCACTCATGCTGCCAAACATACCCTCGTAAAACTGACTATCCTACCGATCCTTGACTTCGGCATTTACAAAATAGCCTCCAACACTCTACTCAGCAAATTGGATGTAGTCTATCACAGTGCCATCCGTTTTGTCACCAAAGCCCCATATACTACCCACCACTGTGACCTGTGTGCTCTCGTTGGCTGGTCCTCGCTACATATTCGTTGCCAAACCCACTGGCTCCAGGTCATCTATAAGTCTTTGCAGGTAAAGTTCCGCCTTATCTCAGCTCACTGGTCACCATAGCAACACTCCCCCGTGACATGCGCTCCAGCAGGTATATTTCACTGGTCATCCCCAAAGCCAGCACCTACTTTGACGGCCTTTCCTTCCAGTTCTCTGCTGCTATTGACGGAAATGAATTGCAAAATCACTGAAGTTGGAGACTTATATCTACCTCACTAACTTTAAGCGTCAGCTGTCAGAGCAGCTTACCGATCGCTGCAGCTGTACACAGCCCATCTGTAAATAGCCCATCCAACCAACTACCTCATCCCCATATTTGTTTTTTGTTTTTCTGCTCTTTTGCACACCAATATTTATACTTGCACATCCTCATCTGCACATATATCACTCCAGTGTAAATTGCTAAATTGTAATTACTTCGCCACTTTTGGCCGATTTATTGCCTTACCTCCTTACTTAATATGCACATACTGTATACAGATTTTCTATTGTGTTATTGACTGTACGTTTGTTTATGTGTAACTCTGTGTTGTTGTTTTTGTTTCACTGCTTTGCTTTATCTTGGCCAAGTTGCAGTTGTAAATGAGAACTTGTTCTCAACTGGCCTTCCTGGTTAAATAAAGGTGTTCTCAACTGGCCTAGCTGGTTAAATAAAGGTGATCTCAACTGGCCTACCTGGTTAAATAAAGGTGATCTCAACTGGCCTAGCTGGTTAAATAAAGGTGTTCTCAACTGGCCACCTGGTTAAATAAAGGTGATCTCAACTAGCCTACCTGGTTAAATAAAGGTGAAACAAAATAAATAAAAAAATATTGTCAGTGTATGTTCCTTGTATTTATTGCCATGTGCTTAAACACAATTATTAAATAAACCTGTAAACATTATGGATGTTTTATGTTTCTCATTTCCTTCATATTGTTGGTAAAGTTGGTCAAAGACTGAATTACATGTTGTGGTTAAAATGCCATTTTATTGATCTTGATAAGTATTGAAAGTGGATGTTACAAACACTAAATTACATGACTCGATAAAAACATTTAATTTTCTAGATGATGTGTTGAGTACGCATGTTAACATGTCAGTGAACCAGTTACTGGGTGCAGCCATTCAACATGTACTCAGATACAAAATCTTTAAATTACATGACTCGATAAAAACATTTCATTTTCTAGATGATGTGTTGAGTATGCATGTTAACATGTCAGTGAACCAGTTACTGGGTGCAGCCATTCAACATGTACTCAGATACAAAGTCTTTAAATTTTTTGCATGTAGGCCTGTTCTTTGATCCTTGGCACTTTTTCTCATTGGGCACTTGTTCAATCCAGGTATTTGATTCCAAAAGGTATTGCATCCTAAAAGTCAAACAGAGAAATGGTGAGACATTTACCAGGGAAGTCCAATTCTCACAGAGTAAGACCTTAGGGGTAAAAACATCTTCAGTTGTCTTATGACATCATAGCCAGAACTTACTGGCCATTCGAGTCGGTGGTGGAGCCATCTTTGCCCATGATGAGGTATGTCTTCCCTGTCTCTAGCTGTCCTTTACACTGGAGCCTCTTGGCGAACACTCGCACTTTGCTCTCCTCCAGCTTCACATCTCCGGCTGGCAGAAAGAGGGCACAGAGTTACCATAGTTACCATGACCGTAGAAAGAAGTACATGTGCTATCTATGGTTACGTCTTCATGAACATTCTAGTCACAGACAGAGATCTCAAGTCAGGATTGGAATAATGGTTTTATCACTTACTGGCTCGGAGTACCTTCGCCACATTAGTTGTGTAGAGTTCAAAGTTACTCTTCACAGACATACTGATGACTTGGACAATGAAACCTAAAACAAACCAGATGTAAAATGAATTACTAGCTTCACCTTATTTGTCCCATACTGTAACTGTTAAATTATTGACCTGTGTCATACTCATAGCTAAATTGTCTACTGACCGTAATCCACAGTGGGGGAATAGCAAGCATGTTCAAAACGATCTTTCTTCTCTAGCTTCAGTGGTCCAAAAGTGTCCTTCTCTTTGTGGCAGGGCCCTAAAAAACCAATGGGACTTTCTTTAGTGTCATACAGACCCTAACCAATGAAACCAGAACCAATGGGACTTTCTTTAGTGTCATACAGACCCTAACCAATGAAACCAGAACCAATGGAATAGTCCCAAAATGGTCAAATCCCGCCTTTAAGGCCCTACAGGCAGGCTCAATCAAATTCTCCACACTATTAGAACCCAGGTCTGGTGCCATAACAGTGAGAGAATTCTTCAAAATGGTAACTGAGAGAATGTTGGCGATAGTGATAGAAATAATAACTTACTCTCTGAACACTGGCACACATCCCCTGAACACAATGTTGAAACCATCTTGCTTCTTTTTGGTGCAGCATAGAAAGTAGTACACTTTCTGTCTGTGATAGTGTGTGTGTGTGTGTGTGTGTGTGTGTGTGTGTGTGTGTGTGTGTGTGTGTGTGTGTGTGTGTGTGTGTGTGTGTGTGTGTGTGTGTGTGTGTGTGTGTGTGTGTGTGTGTGTGTGTGTGTGTGTGTGTGTGTGTGCGAGAGAGAAAGAGAGATAGAGGAGAAAAAGAGGGGAGGAAGGAAGGGACAGAGGGAGAGAGAGAGGGAGAGGAGGGAGAGAGGATAGAGACAGAGAGCGAGAGAGAGAGAGAGTAGGAGAGAGAGAGAGAGAGAGCGAGAGAGAGAGGGGAGGGAGGAAGGTGTATGTTAGCAAAGACAGACAGACCAGGAGGAAGAGAGAGAGACAGTGGCAGATGGGGAGAGATAGTCAAAGTATGCATTATTTTTTAGTGATGGCTAATATATTCAGAAGACTATTTGACAGATACAAAAAAATCTATCAAGGTAACAAAAAAAAGTACAGAATAAATGTGAAAAGAAAGCCTTGTATACCTGGTTCATAGTAGTCATAGAATGTGGCCGGAGCAGGCTGCAGTAAACCTATAGTTACTGTCTGCACAGCCCTAAACGTTACACACTCCCTTTCCTCAATCTGGACAGAGACAGAAAAAACCTTTGGGATTTTCGATTTCACACTGTTCCACCGAGTTGCTTGTGTATTTGTGTCTGTGTGAGTCTCACCTCATTAAAGTACAACAGCACTTTGCCATGTGAGACCTCGTAGTGAGAGATGTATTGTTCATCAGGGTTCTTTAGCTGTGGAGAGACAACAGTTAGAGAAAGAGGAAGGGAGGAAGGAATGATCGAGGGATGAAAAGGGGGAAAGGAGAGAGGAAGGAATGATCGAGGAATGAAAAGGGGGAAGGGAGAGAGGAAGGAATGATGGAGAGATAAAAGGGGGAAGGAGGGAGGAAAGAATGATCGAGGGATGAAAAGGGGGAAAGGAGAGAGGAAGAAATGATCGAGGGATGGAAAGGGGGAAAGGAGAGAGGAAGGAATGATGGAGGGATGAAAAGGGGGAAGGAGAAAGGAAGGAATGATCGAGGGATGAAAAGGGGGAAAGGAGAGAGGAAGGAATGATGGAGGGATGAAAAGGGGGAAGGAGGGAGGAAAGAATGATCAAGGGATGAAAAGGGGTAAGGAGAGAGGAAGAAATGATCGAGGGATGAAAAGGGGGAAAGAAGAGAGGAAGGAATGATCGAGGGATGAAAAGGGGGAAAGGAGAGAGGAAGGAATGATCGAGGGATGAAAAGGGGGAAAGGAGAGAGGAAGGAATGATCGAGGGATGAAAAGGGGGAAGGAGAGAGGAAGGAATGATGGAGGGATGAAAAGGGGGAAGGAGAAAGGAAGGAATGATCGAGGGATGAAAAGGGGGAAAGGAGAGAGGAAGGAATGATGGAGGGATGAAAAGGGGGAAGGAGGGAGGAAAGAATGATCAAGGGATGAAAAGGGGTAAGGAGAGAGGAAGAAATGATCGAGGGATGAAAAGGGGGAAAGGAGAGAGGAAGGAATGATCGAGGGATGAAAAGGGGGAAAGGAGAGAGGAAGGAATGATCGAGGGATGAAAAGGGGGAAAGGAGAGAGGAAGGAATGATCGAGGGATGAAAAGGGGGAAGGAGAGAGGAAGGAATGATCGAGGGATGAAAAGGGGGAAGGAGAGAGGAAGGAATGATGGAGGGATGAAAAGGGGGAAAGGAGAGAGGAAGGAATGATGGAGGGATGAAAAGGGGGAAGGGAGAGAGGAAGATCAGGGGATGAAAAGGGGAAGGGAGAGAGGAAGATCAGGGGATGAAAAGGGGGAAGAGAGAGAGGAAGATCAGGGGATGAAAAGGGGGAAGGGAGAGAGGAAGATCAGGGGATGAAAAGGGGGAAGGGAGAGAGGAAGATCAGGGGAGAGACTGACAGAACATTGGTTACTAAAGAAAAGTAAAGGGAAGGGGTTGGTAACGTGTTTATATAGACTCTATGTGATGATGAAGACTCACCTTGTCCAGGTCGTCTGTCTGTGCCTCAAAGCCACTGAGCAGTGTGATGTCGGCTATGGACATTCCTGTGAGATTCCTGGTCAGACTATGACTAAAGAATATAAGTTAGTTAGCTTACTGAAAAACCACTGCCCTATCGCCTAGGCCGTCACAAAATATTCCTCCCAGTCATAAATCTTCTGTTATTTGTATATTCATGACAGAATCAGTTCCCTCTCTGTTTAACTGATCTCACACAGACCTCTCTGTTTAACTGACCTCACACAGACCTCTCTGTTTAACTGACCTCACACAGACCTCTCTGTTTAACTGACCTCACACAGACCTCTCTGTTTAACTGACCTCACACAGACCTCTCTGTTTAACTGACCTCACAGAGACCTCTCTGTTTAACTGATCTCACACAGACCTCTCTGTTTAACTGACCTCACACAGACCTCTCTGTTTAACTGACCTCACACAGACCTCTCTGTTTAACATACCTCACACAGACTTCGTATTCAACATCGTTTTCAGAATTCCGGCTTTGCTGAGTATCTCTTCTGTGTCTGCTGCGAGCGTCAAACCACTCAATCGCTGATCGGGGGACATCCTCTTCCTCCCTTTTCTCTCCGTCTCCATAGTCACCCTCATAGTCGTTGTAGTCTTCAACAATCTGGGCTGATGAAACAAAGTGTTTTCATAGTGTACTCGTGGAACTCTGTCACACACATCCTAACCTGTAGTAAAAGGAGCACTGAATCAGAGTAGTGCTGTACGCTCACCAGTGTACTCTACTCTCCCCTCTACTTTGACTGTGATTGACAGAAGGTTACAGTCGTCTGCAGTGTCCAGTAGATGGTAAGCTTTCGTAACCTGCCAGACAGATCAATATATTACCAGTTTGAATGAACATCAATAAATATATTTTGATGAGAAAGACGCTCACCTTCATCTTGGCTTTTCCCTGTCCCGTTAGGGCTACGTCAATGATAGGATTACCAATCAGTCTCTGGCCAAGTAGAGACAGAGAGAGAGAGAGTTACGTGTGTGTGTGTGTGTGTGTGTGTGTGTGTGTGTGTGTGTGTGTGTGTGTGTGTTGGAGTGGGTATACCTTCAGCTCCGTTTCTACTTTATCCCCCTTGTTGTCCAATGACAGCTTCTGAATGTCGCTCTTCCCTGGAATAGTGAACTGTACCTCCACTTCTGTGATGGGAGGTTGGGGCCTGTTCAGTGCATACTCAGAGAGAGCCTCCAAAGCCACTATAGTATCCTAAAGACATTAAGATGAATGCATAGACTGGATACAAATTGAAGGTAGACATTTAGCATGTTATTTCTACCAAATGGTGTAGAATGTAAAATGTCCATCGACTCTCAATGAGTGGGACTCTCACCCTTGGGTCACTGTATCAGTAGAATATCAGTATTGTTGGACTGAATATGAAGGTGGAAAATTAGCAAAACATGCTAACTAGGAACAAGGAAACTACATGCACTAGGAGGCAATGAAGCAGCCACATCATGTTTTGGCATTGTTTGGCTCTCCATCAATACAGTATATCTCACCTGTGAGGACTTGAAGTCTCCTCCATCAATACAGTATATCTCACCTGTGAGGACTTGAAGTCTCCTCCATCAGTAGAGTATATCTCACCTATGAGGACTTGAAGTCTCCTCCATCAATACAGTATATCTCACCTGTGAGGACTTGAAGTCTCCTCCATCAGTACAGTATATCTCACCTGTGAGGACTTGAAGTCTCCTCCATCAGTACAGTATATCTCACCTGTGAGGACTTGAAGTCTCCTCCATCAATACAGTATATCTCACCTGTGAGGACTTGAAGTCTCCTCCATCAATACAGTATATCTCACCTGTGAGGACTTGAAGTCTCCTCCATCAATACAGTATATCTCACCTGTGAGGACTTGAAGTCTCCTCCATCAGTACAGTATATCTCACCTGTGAGGACTTGAAGTCTCCTCCATCAGTACAGTATATCTCACCTGTGAGGACTTGAAGTCTCCTCCATCAATACAGTATATCTCACCTGTGAGGACTTGAAGTCTCCTCCATCAATACAGTATATCTCACCTGTGAGGACTTGAAGTCTCCTCCATCAGTACAGTATATCTCACCCGTGAGGACTTGAAGTCTCCTCCATCAGTACAGTATATCTCACCTGTGAGGACTTGAAGTCTCCTCCATCAGTACAGTATATCTCACCTGTGAGGACTTGAAGTCTCCTCCAGCAATACAGTATATCTCACCTATGAGGACTTGAAGTCTCCTCCATCAATACAGTATATCTCACCTATGAGGACTTGAAGTCTCCTCCATCAATACAGTATATCTCACCTGTGTGGACTTGAAGTCTCCTCCATCAGTACAGTATATCTCACCTGTGTGGACTTGAAACCTCCTCCATAGTTCTCCTGTGAAGTCAGCCAGCAGGCTGCAGAGTCTGCCCACTCTGCGTCCTTATGAGCCACTGCAGTTAACAGGGCATAGGCTGTAGTCTCTACTGTTATGGCCTCTGTTGTCGGTACATAATGTTTCTTTTCCTCATTCACCATGCCAGCGTTAGCATACCACCCACGGCAATTGTCTTTCCCTGTCAAGAGCAGTCAAAGAATATCAATGTCAGCAGCAATCCCCCATCAGCCCACACCATACTGACGTATAACAGGAGTGTAATAGGACAATACCTTCAGTTGCCAGTCCTTTGAGTTTTTCCCAGGCAGGCTCAGCCTGTTTCCGGTCAGTCAGACAGACTGACAGACAGTAGGCTGTTATGGCCACAGCGTAGGGCCTCTGTAGCCCCTCAACATGTGAGAGCAGGTAGTCGGTGGCTTTGGAGATATTGGCTTTCTACACAAACACAAACACAAACACAGAGCAGCTAGCCATTCTGGTTACAAATAGGAGCATTTGATGTCTCTGTTTTTCTTCTTCTCAGGATAGAGACGGCTGATTTAGACGGATGATTCGGTTGAAGTCGGTTAATTGGTAACACAATAAAAAAGTACACTATACTAAACACTTGTGAGTTAATAAGGAAATATGTCCACCTATCTTACCGTATCGCTACGCTCCTTGTTGTCTGTCAGGAAAGGGAGGGAGCGATTTAGAGCCACAGTTATGAAAGCAGTCATGGCGACATCTCCCTCTATCCCTCCAATGCCTCCCTAGAGAGAAAAAGAGACAACTCAACTCAACAGATAAAGAGAAAATACAGGAGGGTTGCCAGTTCGAGTCCTGCGTCTGACTGAGTTGGCAACCAGAGGGTTGCTGGAATGAAATCCTAGATGCCTTTGCCTGCTGTTGTGCTTTTAAGCAAGGCACTTAACCCCCACACAACAACAGCTCCCCAGGCGTCCAGTGTGGAAGCCTCCCACACCTCTCCAAAACCTGTCTATGTTATGTGTGTCTTTCGGAGGAGTTGGGTTAAAAGCGGAAGTCAAATTTCGGTTGGACCTTGTGTGAAACTGCCCAATGAAGTGATCTTCATGTTAAAACTAGTGTTCTGAATAATCCTTTACCTGCATTTCCCGGTGTATGACTGGGTTAGGGTCCGAGAATGATCCATCCTCCTTCTGTTTAACCAGGAGGTATCTGACTGAATCAATGATATGCTGCTCAGACACACCCTGTGCCCATCTCCCCTTCTCTCCACCGCCTGCATTCTGACGTTCTGCCACCAGAGACATCACTTTCACAACAAGGCCCGTCAGCCTAGAGAGGAAGGGTAACAAACACTGTGATAGGATCGGCCAGCTCCAGTCCTGGAGAGTTGCAGTGTTTACAGGCTTTTATTCCAGACAGACAGAAAACTACAGTACCACAAAAACAAGCAACGTAAAGAGAGATGTACTGACCAGTAACTGGTGGGATGGTGCGTCCAAGCTCCATACGATCCATCACCCTTTTTAAAAGTCAAAATTCTCATATAGCCTGACAGAGAGAGAGAGAGAGAGAGAGAGAGAGAGAGAGAGAGAGAGAGAGAGAGAGAGAGAGAGAGAGAGAGAAAGAGAGAGAGACAGAGAGAGATATTGTATTTTGTGTTTCTTACTATAAATGAAAATAAAACATCTTCATTACAGTTCTCCCACACCTTGCTCTGTGAACTGGAGAGCTGTATCTCTGATGCCAGGGGGCAGCTCATACCAGCGCTGGCTAAGGTCCAGATAGCGGAGGGCCAGGGCTGTGGGGGCCATACGTTTCATAGTCTGCTCTGCACATCCATGAGGAGCATTGAGCAAGCTGCTAACCCCATCGGGAGAGAGCAGGGTCTTGGAAGTGGACTTGCCAAACAGCTCCCCTGGGGAATGGATGAGATTGGATATTAAACTGACAATATTGTTGTGAAGAGAAATGATTGGAGGGTAAAATGAGTCAGACCTTCCATCTTGACGAAGATATTGGTGCTGGAGCCAGGGACTGTGTTGTCTGGTAACTTTCCATCAAACGTGAAAGATTGGCGACTCTTCCCTGACAACAGAGAATGAGAGAAGCTGGTTGGTGCTTTTTATGCCATAAACTATTACGTGAATAAAATGCTGTCATCATAGATATTCTGTTAGCAATCTCACCAATATTGGCATTCAGGTCAACAAAATGAGTTTCCTCCACTCTCTTCTCTATTCCCTCCGTCTAAAATATGAGAAACTATTATATTACATAAATGCAGTAGCTTTACAGTAATGGATCTTCAGTTCAAATTTTTTGTAGTAGTAATTTTCCCCGATATTTTTTGTATACTTACTCTAACATTCAGAATCTTTTCAATAGCATCACTGCCGTCCTCATTCTCTATGTCATAAAGGCGTATTTTGATGGGTATGGGGCCGGTTTCCATGGGTACTGCAGAGAATGTGACTGCTTTGGAGGAGTGGGCCTCCACGGTGATGTTGACATAGGTTTTGATGGAACTGGAGCCTGGTGAACAGAGCTTGTCATTTCTCTCCATGTGGAGTGCAATCTGAGAAGGAGGAAGTGCTCCATCAGCTGTATGGCATTTCATATTTCTGTATATGCTTCTGAAGTGTTCAACTGTAGTACTACAGAAAGTGATTCAACTGTACCTGTGCAGCCTCGTCACAATAGTTGTAGACAACAGGAGCAATAGACATTTGCTCAAATCTTTTGACTGAGTACGGCAGCCTCAGAGAGACAAAAACCTTCTTAAACACACGGAACTCATGTGGTTCTGCCACACAGATGCCTGCAGGAGGGACACACACAGACAGGTCCATTACTCTCCAGAATGACACCACACGTTCCTTACTGTCTAGGTACAGGAATATGAACCAATAGAGGAGGAAGATGTTACCATGAGAAGCAGACAAGCTGACAGCCTGTATCTCCCAGGTGGTGATGGAATCAGGCAGAGCCACAGTATGACTAAGGGAGACAGAGAGAGAGACAAATTACAATAGTGTTTCAGACACATGGCGCCGATATACTGTGTGTCTAAATGTCCATTTCTCACCTTCCTTTGCCGTTTATATCGACCACTGCGAATGCAAAGCTTGGGGGGAAACTTCTGCGTATTTGCTGATTGGTTGTGTCAAAGAAGTCTTCGATGTCTGTGGCACTCGCAGCTGAGAGGAGAGAGTGTAGACTAAAGGTGTCACAATAATATAACCTTTTAAGATCGTATTCTCATCCAATCCTTTTAAGTTATAACAAGTCAGACATGTCTGTCTAAAGGATAGTGTCTGTTATCATTTTGTTACCATGTTATACATGTTAGAATGGTAATATCCCCAACAATCAAGTCATCCTCACTCCTGCCATGTCCTCTCTGGGCGTCGTCTCGTTTCTTCTTCTCCCTCAACTTCTCTCCCTCTATGCAGCAGTCCAGGAAGGCCTTGACACAGACACGGTCCTTATTGGCTCGTGCCACTCTCTCGGCTCTCTGCTGACACGTCCTCAGCATGGGGATCAGGGACAAGCCATGAGAACAACACTCCTGCAGCTTGGCGTCTGAGTAACTGGATTCTGGGAGTTGGAGATGGTGAGGTAGTGACAAAAGGTTTTAGTTCGTACCTGCCAGGACTGATGAACAGTCTCTCCCACCACCTCAGGCAGCAGTTAGTGACAGTCAATAGTAAAGGAACGTTGTAATACTTATGGACACCATCTGCTCCTGGAGGTCCAGGGAACGCCTCTGTCGTCTGAAGCCTGACTCACAGTTAAACCCTAAGACAAACACACATACAGTAGGGTGAAGACCATCAAATCAAAACATCAACATATTGTGGGAACATGTAGGTTTTGAGCAACTATGATGTCATTAATGCTTTGTTGAAATGTACGTCTGAGTTGGTGTTTCTTTTTCTATTTTTTTTTCCTTTATGTTGAAGGTTGGGATTTAAGTCCCAGCCAATGTCATGTCTAGTTTAGTGGATCCATGTCTGTGAAATGTTAAGTTGTCTACCTCCTAAAGGGGTTTTAACCCTATCCCAGAGAACATCATTCAGAAACTATGGACCAAAGAAGAAGTAGTGTAGACACTAGACAGATGTTTTGTTTAATCACACTACGTTCGTCATACCCTTCCTCATCCTAGATAGCACATGAGAGTTGGAGATGAATGACAAGCCAGCGTCGTTCAACACAGAGGCTGTATCTGAGCCGCCACCGTATGAGCAACCAAGGTCATAGGACTGCATGGACGAGAATACCTGTGAACAGCACACAAAATATTCACACTATTAGTCAAAAAGAGCCGTTTGGTCTTTATTGCATATAATATATTCATACCTGTACATTATAAGGAGTGCGTTTTAGAGGAAATAATGTTGAGGAGACAATATGTATAATTATTCTTTAGTAAATAGTATCTTGTATATGTGTATATACAGTACCAGTCAAAGGTTTGGACACACCTACTCATTCAAGGGTTTTTCTTTTCTACATTTCATATTTTATATTCTTCAAAGTAGCCACCCTTTGACTTGATGACAGCTTTGCACACTCTTGGCATTCTCTCAACCAGATGCATGAGGTCACCTGGAATGTATTTAAATTAACAGGTGTGCCTTGTTAAAAGTTAATTTCTGGAATTTCTTTCCTTCTTAATGCGTTTGAGCTTGTTGTGACAAGGTAGGGGTGGTATACAGAAGATAGCCAAGACCAAGTCCATATTATGGCACTAATAGTTCAAATAAACCAAGAGAAACGACAGTCCATCATTACTTTAAGACATGAAGGTCAGTCAAAATCTCAAGAACTTCGAAAGCTTCTTCAAGTGCAGTCGCAAAAACCATCAAGTGCTATGATGAAACTGGCTCTCATGAGGACCGCCACAGGAAAGGAAGACTCTGAGTTAACTCTGCTGCAGAGGATAAGTTCATTAGAGTTAACTGCACCTCAGACTGCAGCCCAAATAAATGCTTCACAGAGTTCAAGTAACAGACTTCTAAACAGCAACTGTTCAGAGGAGATCAGGCCTTCATGGTCAAATTGCTGCAAAGAAACCATTACTAAAGGACACCAACAAGAAGAAGAGACTTGCTTGGGGAAAGAAACACGAGCAATGGACATTAGACCAGATGGAAATCTGTCTTTTGGTCTGATGAGTCCAAAGTTGAGATTTTTGGTTCCAACCGCCGTGATTTTGTGAGACGCAGAGTAGGTGAACAGATGATCTCCGCAAGTGTGGTTCCCACCGTGAAGCATGGAGGAGGTGTGATGGGGTGGGGGTGCTTTGCTAGTGACACTGTTGATGATTTATTTAAAATTCAATGCATACTTAACCAGCAAGGCTACCACAGCATTCTTCAAAGATACGCCATCCCATCTGGTTTGCGCTTAGTGGGACTATCATTTGTTTTTCAACAGGACAATGGCCCAAAACACACCTCCAGGCTGTGTAAGGGCTATTTGTGATGGAGCGCATCAGATGACCTGGCCTCCACAATAACCCAACCTCAACCCAATTGAGATGGTTTGGGATGAGTTGGACAGCAGAGTGAAGGAAAAACAGCCAACAAGTGCCCAGCATATGTGGGAACTCCTTCAAGACTGTTGGAAAAGCATTCCTCATGAAGCTGGTTGAGACAATGCTAAGAGTGTGCAAAGCTGTCATAAAGGCAAAGGGTGGTTACTTTGAAGAATCTAAAATCTAAAATATATTTTGATTTGTTTAACACTTTTTTGGTTGCTATATGATTCCATATGTGTTTTTTCATAGTTTTGATGTCTTCACCTTTATTCTATAATTTGAATATAGCAACAATAAAGAACACCCTTGAATGAGTAGGTGTTCTAAAACTTCTGACTGGTACTGTATATTCAAAGAAATATATATAAGGGGATTAGAAATTATGCAGACAATTACATTGATGGAAACTACAATATTTCTGCAATATTAAAGCTGATGTGCCCCCACCCAACAAATAAAAGAATAATATTAAAATAATAGTAGCTTGCCTGTTTGGGGGTGAGTTTGTTCTGGGCATTGAGAGCATAAATAGCCTTGTCCACAGCCAGCAAGGCAACTTTGGCCTTCTGACCATTTAAGTCTATCTCCAGCTTCGCCGTGTTTCCAGGTAGATATTCATCTTTTGACTTTACCTAGAGCATATAAATATACATATACCTAGAGCATATAAATATAAATATATACCTAGAGCATATAAATATACATATACCTAGAACATATACATATACCTAGAGCATATAAATATAAATATATACCTAGAGCATATAAATATACATATACCTAGAACATATAAATATACATATACCTAGAGCATGTAAATATACATATACCTAGAGCATATAAATATACATATACCTAGAACATATACATATACCTAGAGCATATACAGTGCCTTGCGAAAGTATTCGGCCCCCTTGAACTTTGCGACCTTTTGCCACATTTCAGGCTTCAAACATAAAGATATAAAACTGTATTTTTTTTGTGATTCAACAACAAGTGGGACACAATCATGAAGTGGAACGACATTTATTGGATATTTCAAACTTTTTTAACAAATCAAAAACTGAAAAATTGGGCGTGCAAAATTATTCAGCCCCTTCACTTTCAGTGCAGCAAACTCTCTCCAGAAGTTCAGTGAGGATCTCTGAATGATCCAATGTTGACCTAAATGACTAATGATGATAAATACAATCCACCTGTGTGTAATCAAGTCTCCGTATAAATGCACCTGCACTGTGATAGTCTCAGAGGTCCGTTAAAAGCGCAGAGAGCATCATGAAGAACAAGGAACACACCAGGCAGGTCCGAGATACTGTTGTGAAGAAGTTTAAAGCCGGATTTGGATACAACAAGATTTCCCAAGCTTTAAACATCCCAAGGAGCACTGTGCAAGCGATAATATTGAAATGGAAGGAGTATCAGACCACTGCAAATCTACCAAGACCTGGCCGTCCCTCTAAACTTTCAGCTCATACAAGGAGAAGACTGATCAGAGATGCAGCCAAGAGGCCCATGATCACTCTGGATGAACTGCAGAGATCTACAGCTGAGGTGGAAGACTCTGTCCATAGGACAACAATCAGTCGTATATTGCACAAATCTGGCCTTTATGGAAGAGTGGCAAGAAGAAAGCCATTTCTTAAAGATATCCATAAAAAAGTGTTGTTTAAAGTTTGCCACAAGCCACCTGGGAGACACACCAAGAAGAAGGTGTTCTGGTCAGATGAAACCAAAATTTAACTTTTTGGCAACAATGCAAAACGTTATGTTTGGCGTAAAAGCAACACAGCTGAACACACCATCCCCACTGTCAAACATGGTGGTGGCAGCATCATGGTTTGGGCCTGCTTTTCTTCAGCAGGGACAGGGAATATGGTTAAAATTGATGGGAAGATGGATGGAGCCAAATACAGGACCATTCTGGAAGAAAACCTGATGGAGTCTGCAAAAGACCTGAGACTGGGACGGAGATTTGTCTTCCAACAAGACAATGATCCAAAACATAAGGCAAAATCTATAATGGAATGGTTCAAAAATAAACATATCCAGGTGTTAGAATGGCCAAGTCAAAGTCCAGACCTGAATCCAATCGAGAATCTGTGGAAAGAACTGAAAATGTCATGTTGTCTTGTCTCTGTCCTTTCCCTTCACCCTGTCTCCCTCTGCTGGTCGTGTTAGGTTACCTTTTCTCCCCCGCTTTCCCCCAGCTGTCCCTTGTCTCCTCTAACTACCCATTCACCCCGTTCCCCACCTGTTCCCTTTTTTCCCTCTGATTAGGTCCCTATATCTCTCTCTGTTTCTGCTCCTGTCCTTGTCGGATTCTTGTTTGTTTGTGTCATTCATGCCTGAACCAGACTGTCGTCATGTTTGCTGTAACCTTGTCCTGTCCTGTCGGAATCTGCCGGTCCATCTGAGCCTACCTATGTTTGGTAATTAAAGAAGCTCTGTTTAAGTTGATTCGCTTTTGGGTCCTCATTCACGCACCGTAACAGAAGAATCCGACCAAGAATGGACCCAGCGACTTCGGATCCTCTCCACTCAGCCGTCGAGATCCAGGGAGCGATGCTAGGCAGACACAAGCAGGAATTGTCTGCTGCTCGACATGCCGTTGAGACCCTGGCCACCCAAGTCTCCAACCTCACAGAACAGGTTCACCATCTCCGCCTCGATCCACCGGCCACTCCCAGGGCTTTCGAATCTCCGGAGCCCAGAATCAATAACCCGCCGTGTTACTCTGGGGAGCCCACTGAATGCCGCTCGTTCCTCACCCAGTGTGATATTGTGTTTTCTCTCCAGCCCAACACTTACTCCAGGAGCACTGCTCGTGTCGCCTACGTCATATCTCTCCTTATTGGACGGGCTCGTGAGTGGGGCACGGCAATCTGGGAGGCAAGGGCTGAGTGTACTAACCAGTATCAAGACTTTAAGGAGGAGATGATACGGGTTTTTGATCGATCTGTTTTTGGGGAGGAGGCTTCCAGGGCCCTGTCTTCCCTATGTCAAGGCAATCGATCCATAACAGACTACTCTATTGAGTTTCGCACTCTTGCTGTCTCCAGTGGCTGGAACGAGCCGGCCTTGCTCGCTCGTCTTCTGGAGGGTTTCCGCGCAGAGGTAAAGGATGAGATTCTCTCCCGGGAGGTTCCTTCCAGCGTGGATTCCTTGATTGAACTCGCTATTCGCATTGAGCGACGGGTTGATCTTCGTCACCGAGCTCGTGGAAAGGAGCTCGCGCTCTCCGTCGCCTCCCTCTCCGCATCACTACCATCTTCCTCTGCCGGCTCGGGTGCTGAGCCCATGCAGCTGGGAGGTATCCGCATCTCGACTGAGGAGAGGGAACGGAGAATCACCAACCGCCTCTGTCTCTATTGCGGTTCCGCTGGTCATTTTGTCACTTCATGTCCAGTAAAAGGCCAGAGCTCGTCAGTAAGCGGAGGGCTACTGGTGAGCGCTACTACTCCTGTCTCTCCTTCAAGATCCTGCACTACCTTGTCGGTCCATCTACGCTGGACCGGTTCGTCAGCTTCCTGCAGTGCCTTAATAGACTCTGGGGCGGAGGGCTGTTTTATGGACGAGACCTGGGCTCGGGAACATGACATTCCTCTCAGACAGTTAAAGGAGCCCACGGCCTTGTTCGCCCTGGATGGTAGTCCTCTCCCCAGGATTCAGCGTGAGACGCTACCTTTAACCCTCACTGTTTCTGGTAATCATAGTGAAACCATTTCTTTTTTAATTTTTCGTTCACCTTTTACACCTGTTGTTTTGGGCCATCCCTGGCTAGTTTGTCATAATCCTTCCATTAATTGGTCTAGTAATTCTATCCTCTCCTGGAACGTCTCTTGTCATGTGAAATGTTTAATGTCTGCTATCCCTCCTGTTTCCTCTGTCTCTTCTTCACAGGAGGAGCCTGGTGATTTGACAGGGGTGCCGGAGGAATATCACGATCTGCGCACGGTGTTCAGTCGGTCCAGGGCCACCTCTCTTCCTCCACACCGGTCGTATGATTGTAGTATTGATCTCCTTCCGGGAACCACCCCCCCCCGGGGTAGACTATACTCTCTGTCGGCTCCCGAACGTAAGGCTCTCGAAGATTATTTGTCTGTAGCTCTTGACGCCGGTACCATAGTCCCCTCCTCCTCTCCCGCCGGAGCGGGGTTTTTTTTTGTCAAGAAGAAGGACGGGTCTCTGCGCCCCTGCATAGATTATCGAGGGCTGAATGACATAACAGTGAAGAATCGTTATCCGCTTCCTCTTATGTCTTCAGCCTTCGAGATCCTGCAGGGAGCCAGGTTTTTCACTAAGTTGGACCTTCGTAACGCTTACCATCTCGTGCGCATCAGGGAGGGGGACGAGTGGAAGACGGCGTTTAACACTCCGTTAGGGCACTTTGAATACCGGGTTCTTCCTTTCGGCCTCGCTAACGCTCCAGCTGTCTTTCAGGCATTAGTCAATGATGTCCTGAGAGACATGCTGAACATCTTTGTTTTCGTTTACCTTGACGATATCCTGATTTTTTCACCGTCACTCCAGATTCATGTTCAGCACGTTCGACGTGTCCTCCAGCGCCTTTTAGAGAATTGTCTTTTTGTGAAGGCTGAGAAGTGCACTTTTCATGCCTCCTCCGTCACATTTCTCGGTTCTGTTATTTCCGCTGAAGGCATTAAGATGGATCCCGCTAAGGTCCAAGCTGTCATTGATTGGCCCGTCCCTAAGTCACGCGTCGAGCTGCAGCGCTTTCTCGGCTTCGCGAACTTCTATCGTCGTTTCATCCGTAATTTCGGTCAGGTGGCAGCTCCTCTCACAGCCCTTACTTCTGTCAAGACGTGCTTTAAGTGGTCCGTTTCCGCCCAGGGAGCTTTTGATCTCCTCAAGAATCGTTTTACATCCGCTCCTATCCTTGTTACACCTGACGTCTCTAGACAGTTCGTTGTCGAGGTTGACGCGTCAGAGGTGGGAGTGGGAGCCATCCTTTCTCAGCGCTCCCTCTCTGACGACAAGGTCCACCCATGCGCGTATTTTTCTCATCGCCTGTCGCCGTCGGAACGTAACTATGATGTGGGTAACCGCGAACTGCTCGCCATCCGGTTAGCCCTAGGCGAATGGCGACAGTGGTTGGAGGGGGCGACCGTTCCTTTTGTCGTTTGGACTGACCATAGGAACCTTGAGTACATCCGTTCTGCCAAACGACTTAATGCGCGTCAGGCGCGTTGGGCGCTGTTTTTCGCTCGTTTCGAGTTCGTGATTTCTTATCGTCCGGGCTCTAAGAACACCAAGCCTGATGCTTTGTCTCGTCTCTTCAGTTCTTCAGTAGCCTCCACTGACCCCGAGGGGATTCTCCCTGAGGGGCGTGTTGTCGGGTTGACTGTCTGGGGAATTGAGAGGCAGGTAAAGCAAGCACTCACTCAAACTCCGTCGCCGCGCGCTTGTCCTAGGAACCTTCTTTTCGTTCCCGTTCCTACTCGTCTGGCCGTTCTTCAGTGGGCTCACTCTGCCAAGTTAGCCGGCCACCCTGGCGTTCGGGGTACGCTTGCTTCCATTCGCCAGCGTTTCTGGTGGCCCACCCGGGAGCATGACACGCGTCGTTTCGTGGCTGCTTGTTCGGTCTGCGCGCAGACTAAGTCCGGTAACTCTCCTCCTGCCGGCCGTCTCAGGCCGCTTCCTATTCCCTCTCGACCGTGGTCTCACATCGCCTTAGATTTTGTCACCGGACTGCCTTCGTCAGCGGGGAAGACTGTTATTCTTACGGTTGTCGATAGGTTCTCTAAGGCGGCTCATTTCATTCCCCTTGCTAAGCTTCCTTCTGCTAAAGAGACGGCACAAATCATCATCGAGAATGTTTTCAGAATTCATGGCCTTCCGTCAGACGTCGTTTCGGACAGAGGTCCGCAATTCACGTCTCAATTTTGGAGGGAGTTTTGCCGTTTGATTGGGGCTTCCGTCAGTCTCTCTTCCGGCTTTCACCCCCAGTCTAACGGTCAAGCAGAACGGGCCAATCAGACTATTGGTCGCATCTTACGCAGTCTTTCTTTTCGCAACCCTGCGTCTTGGTCAGAACAGCTCCCCTGGGCAGAATACGCCCACAACTCGCTTCCTTCGTCTGCGACCGGGCTATCTCCTTTTCAGAGTAGCCTCGGGTACCAGCCTCCGTTGTTCTCATCTCAGTTCGCCGAGTCCAGCGTCCCCTCCGCTCAGGCTTTTGTCCAACGTTGCGAGCGCACCTGGAAGAGGGTCAGGTCTGCACTTTGCCGTTATAGGGCGCAGACTGTGAGAGCTGCTAATAAGCGTAGAACTAAGAGCCCTAGGTATTGTCGCGGTCAGAGAGTTTGGCTCTCCACTCAGAACCTTCCCCTTAAGACGGCTTCTCGCAAGTTGACCCCGCGGTTCATTGGTCCATTCCGTATCTCTCAGGTCATTAATCCTGTCGCAGTGCGACTTCTTCTTCCGCGATATCTTCGTCGCGTCCACCCGGTCTTCCATGTCTCCTGTGTTAAGCCCGTTCTTCGCGCCCCCGCTCGTCTTCCCCCCCCCCCCCCCATCCTTGTCGAGGGCGCACCTATCTACAGGGTACGTAAGATCTTGGACATGCGTCCTCGGGGCCGTGGTCATCAGTACCTAGTTGACTGGGAGGGGTACGGTCCTGAGGAGAGGAGTTGGGTTCCCTCTCGGGACGTGCTGGACCGTGCGCTGATTGATGATTTCCTCCGTTGCCGCCAGGTTTCCTCCTCGAGTGCGCCAGGAGGCGCTCGGTGAGTGGGGGGGTACTGTCATGTTGTCTTGTCTCTGTCCTTTCCCTTCACCCTGTCTCCCTCTGCTGGTCGTGTTAGGTTACCTTTTCTCCCCCGCTTTCCCCCAGCTGTCCCTTGTCTCCTCTAACTACCCATTCACCCCGTTCCCCACCTGTTCCCTTTTTTCCCTCTGATTAGGTCCCTATATCTCTCTCTGTTTCTGCTCCTGTCCTTGTCGGATTCTTGTTTGTTTGTGTCATTCATGCCTGAACCAGACTGTCGTCATGTTTGCTGTAACCTTGTCCTGTCCTGTCGGAATCTGCCGGTCCATCTGAGCCTACCTATGTTTGGTAATTAAAGAAGCTCTGTTTAAGTTGATTCGCTTTTGGGTCCTCATTCACGCACCGTAACAGAAAACTGCTGTTCACAAATGCTCTCCATCCAACCTCACTGAGCTCGAGCTGTTTTGCAAGGAGGAATGGGAAAAAAATTCAGTCTCTCGATGTGCAAAACTGATAGAGACATACCCCAAGCGACTTACAGCTGTAATCGCATTAAAAGGTGGCCCTACAAAGTATTAACTTAAAGGGGCTGAATAATTTTGCACGTCCAATTTTTCAGTTTTTGATTTGTTAAAAAAGTTTGAAATATCCAATAAATGTCATTCCACTTCATGATTGTGTCCCACTTGTTGTTGATTCTTCACAAAAAAATACAGTTTTATATCTTTATGTTTGAAGCCCGAAATGTGGCAAAAGGTCGCAAAGTTCAAGGGGACCGAATACTTTCGCAAGGCACTATAAATATACATATACCTAGAGCATACATAGGAAAAGATTAGGATGATAACACCAAATACGTATCATTAGTAAATGACTCTGAACTGAATTGTAACTTATTAACAGTCAGCATAGATTAAACCCTTTATTTCTCTTTCTTTGTTTTGTGTTTCTAACAGGCTTTGGCCACATTGCTGTCTGATTCTCCACAACTCTCTCGGTCAATGCTGATGCTGATCTACTCCAGTCACTGTTCACTCACCTTCACTGTCCCCTCACAAGCATCGTCGACGTCTACCCACACAGAGTCAGTAATGATGTCACCTTTCTGATCATAGTAGTAGCCAATCAGACGGAAGGAGGGGGTCATATCAGGCGTGATTGGAAGCTGAACCTTTGTTAAGTCCCCTGATTTGACAGAACCCTGTTTTGTTAGCACTCCACGGCTGAAAACCTGACGATTAAAAACAGAGAAGTGATTGTTTTTCCTCTCAGTTATAGAACTTTTCCACCATGTCCTGCTCCTTGTGATTTCAATTCAATTCAATTCAAGGGGCTTTATTGGCATGGGAAACATGTTAACATTGCCAAAGCAAGTGAAGTAGATAATATACAAAAGTGAAATAAACAATAAAATGAACAGTAAACATTACACTCACAGAACTTCCAAAAGAATAAAGATATTACAATTGTCATATTATGTACATATACAGTGTTATAATGATGTACAAATGGTTAAAGTACAAAAGTGAAAATAAATAAGCATAAATATGGGTTGTATTTACAATGGTGTTTGTTCTTCACTGGTTGACCTTTACTTGTGGCAACAGGTCACAAAGTTTGCTGCTGTGATGGCACACTGTGGTATTTCACCCAGTAGATATGAGAGTTTATCAAAATCGTGTTGGTTTTCAATTTTTTTGTGGATCTGTGTAATCTGAGGGAAATATGTGTCTCTAATATGGTCATACATTGGGCATATATCTCTCACCATGTAGTAAATAAACCCATCCTCTGGTGGCCCATTGAAGACTTTGAATACAACGGAAAGGGTTTGACCCAGCGTCAGAAACGTTTGGCTCACGCTCACGCTCAGATAGGTGTTGCCAGGAGACGATGTACGATTGACGTCTTTGGTTATTTTCTGGTGATCTACAGTCACCTAATGGAAACAGAGAGGGGAAAACAAGGGATAAAAGAAGAGAGAACCAATCCAAAGTCTTTAGTTTCATATGATTCCTTCAGTGTTTAGTTCAGAAGCCTATTGCTGTATTGCTTGAAGCTACTGCTAGAAGCTACAGTTTTATTTGGACTATTTTGTTATACTTACCTCCACAGTAATGTCACGATCAAGATTGGGAAGGTTAAAATCGTGCCACACTGCGCCCTGCTGGTTAGTCTTTACAGTTTGGTCTCCATCCTGGAGTTCTGGCAGATGCATTCTCACTGGCTCTCCAACAGCTGGGGAACCATTTGGGAGACGGACCACCACCTAACAGATCACCGGACAAAACAATATACAGTTCATCATTTCACAGATAGACATTGTTCAATCTAACGTATCTCTGTCATCCAAATTGAGGCTTTACCACTACACTGAGAGGAACTCCAGGGATGTAGTGAGAGCGGGTACGGGACAGGTCTACGGTGTAACGCTGGGAAACAACAGGAAGAGACACCTCTGCTTCCTGTAGCTCACCACCTGGTGAAGGGATAAAGTCAGTACACTACCAATATCGTTTAGTTGTCTTGTACCTACTGTATGACTGTACCACATTTCAAAAGTCTATTTTTGTTCAAACTAAGAACAACAACTGATGCCTTACTGATGATGTCAGTGACAGACACGGCCATGTAAAGCTGTGCTTTGCTCTGGACCACGTCTGAGAGGGTGGTGTTGAGGTTGGATTTGAGTTGCTCTCGGAGCTTGGATTCCTGGAGAACCGCCGACCCCTCTCCATCTTTTATCTGAGAGAAAAAGGCAAGCGACAGGTTTTTGGTCAAACCATAACTCAAGCTTTGCTTAAACCAAAATGTTGTAACATTATGTAGAAATAGGTTGGCCGCCACGTCAGTTGTCCTTCAGAGCTCCCAGAGCTTTAGTCTTCTTCTCTGATCGAAGAGTACAGATATTTTGATTGAAATATGACACATTTATCCTCTCACCGATCCAGTCAGCTCCAATCCTCTGATGAAGACAATCTTGTCTTTTTCACCATCTGGCCCCTGTGTTTTCTCCTTCAGTCCAAACCGGCAGTGGAAAGCTCCCTTTATACTCTCACCATAGGAGTACCTGAGGGGGAAATACAGTGAGGTCAGACCAACTGACAGAGTTCTATGACATATTCATAGATTTGATAAACATTTAGAGGACTTGTACTTGGGTGAATGTCTCAATGAGAACCACATAGCCCGAACTAAAGTTACATTTGCGTGCTCAGTCCACTCCTGTACTCCCTGTTCACTCATGACTGCACGGCCAGGCACGACTCCAACACCATCATTAAGTTGGCTGATGACACAACAGCATTAGGCCTGATCACAGACAACGACGAGACAGCCTATAGGGAGGAGGTCAGAGACCTGGCCGTGTGGTGCCAGGACAACAACCTCTCCCTCAACGTCATCAAGACAAAGGAGATGATTGTGGACTACAGGAAAAGGAGGACCGAGCACGTCCCCATTCTCATCGACGGGGCTGTAGTGGAGCAGGTTGAGAGCCTCAAGTTCCTTGACGTCCACATCACCAACAATCTAACATGGTCCAAGCACACCAAGACAGTCGTGAACAGGGCACAACAAAACCTAATCACCTTCAGGAGACTGAAAAGATTTGGCATGGGTCCTCAGATCCTCTAAATGTTTTACAGCTGCACCATCGAGAGCATCCTGATGGGTTGCATCACTGCATGGTATGGCAACTGCTCGGCCTTCGACTGCAAGGCACTACAGAGGGTAGTGCGTACGGCCCAGTACATCACCGGGGCCAAGCTTCTTGCCATCCAGGACCTCTATACTAGACGGTGTCAGAGGAAGGCCCTAAAAATTGTCAAAGACTAGAGCCTCCCTAGTCATAGACTGTTCTCTCTGCTACCACACGGCAAGCGGTACCGGAGCACGAAGTCTAGGTCCAAAAGGCTTCTAAACAGCTTTTACCCCCAAGCCATAAGACTCCTGACCATTTAATCAAATGGCTACCCTGAATGGTTACCCAGAACCCCCCCCCCCCCCCCCACCCTCCTTCTACGCTGCTGCTACTCTGTTATTATCTATGCATAGTCACTTTAATAACTCTACCTACATGTACATAGTACCTCAATTACCTTGACACAGGTGCCCCCACACATTCACTCTGTACCTTTACCCCCTGTATATAGCCTCCACACTGACTCTGTACCTTTACCCCCTGTATATAGCCTCCACATTGACTCTGTACCTTTACCCCCTGTATATAGCCTCCGCACTGACTCTGTACCTTTACCCCCTGTATATAGCCTCCACATTGACTCTGTACCTTTACCCCCTGTATATAGCCTCCACATTGACTCTGTACCTTTACCCCCTGTATATAGCCTCCACATTGACTCTGTACCTTTACCCCCTGTATATAGCCTCCACATTGACTCTGTACCTTTACCCCCTGTATATAGCCTCCACATTGACTCTGTACTGGTATCCCCCTGTATATAGCCTCCACATTGACTCTGTACCTTTACCCCCTGTATATAGCCTCCACATTGACTCTGTACTGGTATCCCCCTGTATATAGCCTCCACATTGACTCTGTACCTTTACCCCCTGTATATAGCCTCCACATTGACTCTGTACCGGTACCCCCTGTATATAGCACCATATTGTTATTTACTGCTGTTCTTCAATGATTTGTTATTCTTACTTATCTCTTACTTTTTTTGTTGGTATTTTCTTAAAACTGCATTGTTGGTTAAGGGCTTGTAAGTAAGCATTTCACTGTAAGGTCTACTACACCTGATGTATTCAGCATTTCACTGTAAGGTCTACTACACCTGATGTATTCAGCATTTCACTGTAAGGTCTACTACACCTGATGTATTCAGCATTTCACTGTAAGGTCTACTACACCTGTTGTATTCAGCATTTCACTGTAAGGTCTACTACACCTGATGTATTCAGCATTTCACTGTAAGGTCTACTACACCTGATGTATTCAGCATTTCACTGTAAGGTCTACTACACCTGATGTATTCAGCATTTCACTGTAAGGTCTACTACACCTGATGTATTCAGCATTTCACTGTAAGGTCTACTACACCTGATGTATTCAGCATTTCACTGTAAGGTCTACTACACCTGATGTATTCAGCATTTCACTGTAAGGTCTACTACACCTGATGTATTCAGCATTTCACTGTAAGGTCTACCTACACCTGTTGTATTCAGCATTTCACTGTGAGATCTACTACACCTGTTGTATTCAGCATTTCACTGTAAGGTCTACTACACCTGATGTAGTCAGCATTTCACTGTAAGGTCTACTACACCTGTTGTATTCAGCATTTCACTGTAAGGTCTACTACACCTGTTGTATTCAGCATTTCACTGTAAGGTCTACTACACCTGTTGTATTCAGCATTTCACTGTAAGGTCTACTACACCTGATGTATTCAGCATTTCACTGTAAGGTCTACTACACCTGTTGTATTCAGCATTTCACTGTAAGGTCTACTACACCTGTTGTATTCAGCATTTCACTGTAAGGTCTACTACACCTGTTGTATTCAGCATTTCACTGTGAGGTCTACTACACCTGATGTATTCAGCATTTCACTGTAAGGTCTACTACACCTGATGTATTCAGCATTTCACTGTCAGGTCTACTACACCTGTTGTATTCAGCATTTCACTGTAAGGTCTCCTACACCTGTTGTATTCAGCATTTCACTGTAAGGTCTACTACACCTGATGTATTCAGCATTTCACTGTAAGGTCTACTACACCTGTTGTATTCAGCATTTCACTGTAAGGTCTACTACACCTGTTGTATTCAGCATTTCACTGTAAGGTCTACTACACCTGTTGTATTCAGCATTTCACTGTAAGGTCTACTACACCTGTTGTATTCAGCATTTCACTGTAAGGTCTACTACACCTGATGTATTCAGCATTTCACTGTTAGGTCTACTACACCTGTTGTATTCAGCATTTCACTGTAAGGTCTACTACACCTGTTGTATTCAGCATTTCACTGTAAGGTCTACTACACCTGTTGTATTCGGCGCAAGTGGCAAATACAATTTGACTTGACATTTTATTTTCAGCACTTTGTAAGGAGCTAGATGTTGTAGGGGGAAACAGTTGATATCAGGATTAAATCTTACTTGGCTAAAATTGTGAAGGTGAACTGTTCAGTGTTCAATAGAAAGTAGCTTTGCTTAGGTATGACGGTCACCTCAAAGCTCGGCAGCACTGAAACAAAAAAACATGTTCAGAACAACAAAACATTTCTTATCCTTTCTCCATGTGTAAGAAAATGTATAAATAATAGCATGAATACATTTTCAGTAAAATATTTGAAGAAAGATTGGCTTTAAACTTGAAATATTCAAATGGTAAATAGAGAGTAAGTTGAGCAAAGGAGATAAAAAGAGAAAATATGAACCAAATTTCTTGACTTGAAATTCTCGAGTAACAGCATTCTTTTCATCTCCTTGGTAATGAGCCACGATCCTCCAGACACCCATTCTAAAATAAAAACACACCAGGTATGATATTAGGTTGTCTTATTATAATCTATTGTTTAAGTAAATCATGTCATCGATTGATCAAATAAGGATAGTTGCACAATATCAGTCAATTAATAGATGCTAACATTGAATAATTGTGAAATTTCCATAGCACATAATATATGACTGTACTCTGAGACATCAGGGATATTAAAAGGGATATTGGTGAATATTCCATCCGTAGCTCTCTTAAGAGTCTTCATTATCCGGTTGCCCGCAGCATTCTACCAAGGAGATACAAATCAGTTACAATACAAATCAGTTACTATTTCACAACTCTTTCAAACATCAAAACAAGCTTTTTCGCATCAGAGATCTCCACCACAATGATAAACATTTCAACACTTCATCAAATGAAATGTAACAACGGAATGTGGTCAAAAATTTCAAGTTTGTACTCACAAAAATAGAGATCTGAAAAACGTCATCATGGGGCTTCATTGAGTGGTTGAGGGTAAATATCCTGTATCTCACTGGTAAAAAAAAATAATCCTAATATAATATCTTAATTGTAAACCTTTGACCAATATTAAAGTTGTACTTGGGCATTTTGACTGGGAGGTCCTTTATCTACTTCCCCAGAGTCAGATGCCTATAGGTGTCTTAGCAGATACGCTAGTTAGCATTGGCTCGTGAAACTACCTCTAACTTGCTTCATACTGGACACAGACACATAAAAATGATACCCATCAGTTCATCTGACTCTGGGGGGGAAGTAGATAAGGGGGCCTCATTGCCAAAATCCCAAGTATCCCTTTAAGATCGGGTTCTATTTCATGTAGACTGTAGATGTACCTTGCTGTGTAGGGTTGTAGATAGGCTGGTCAGTCTGAATGAAGATGTAGCCTCTGTGTTGGGAGACTAGGACCCTCACCATCTTTCTGCCTGTCACCCCATCCATCTCAGCCACCAGCAGAAGATAGGGAATATCCCCAAAGGTGGGCAGCTTGTCCCTTTCTACCTGCAAGGTGGGAAAAACAATGAAATGAAACCAATAAGACCTAGTGTATCTCCTTTTTCTTGTTTGTGATATAGTCTGTATGGTCATTCCTTTTATCAAGGCAAGTCTCACTAAGTCATACCTCTAGTTCCACAGTTTGGATCTGTCCCTCCTCAGTACACACAGTGCTGCTCTTTTGAGACATCAGATGTGTAGTTTCCTCATGCTCCAGGTAAAGGGTAACACGTTTATTCAGGAGGGCTTTACCCAGCTGGACATAGACACGCTCCTTCACCCCCACATGGAACACATTGGGAGCTGAGATAAAGAACCTGAGCCAAGAGAAGGTAGCATTTAGAAGACTGTATCTACCACCCAATACTTTTAAAAGTCTAGAATGTAAAGTATCACTTTAAGGTCAGAGACAAAAACCTAAAGATGTTTTATTCATGTTTGTCAAACACCAGTATATCAAAAGGCTAAATGTGCAAGTCATTCAGAGGCATTGAAGTACTCAGATTAATCTGAGTTGAAACATTAGATTAGAACACAACTAATAGAAACGTCTCGCACTGTAAAACATATTGTGCTAGTTCCACTTTAAAAAATGTAGGCAACTATTTCCATCAGCTTTTTGAGGATTTCCAACATGAGGTATTTTTAGGTATAATATACTTACATTTTAGTGTTTCACAAAAGTCCAGTATAAAAATGACTAAGAGACAACTTAGTGACTAAGAGACAACTAACGACTAAGAGACAACTTCATTTGATCTACTTAATCTTTCTGTTTAGTTACTTTCATTGATCGTGTTAAACAGGGTTTGTGTTAAATATGTCTTTATGTTTTTCATCGCTTGGCATCTTTATCTCCTGAAACAGGAATTGTTGAGAGCAGAGTTTATTCCACTAGCACTAACTGGAGGTAAAGTTGTAAGCATTGTAGCATGATCTAACTAATAGTGAGAATGGGTGGTCACATCATTGAATGTCAATTTGCCCTACGGTTTGGGTATCCGTTCATCTTGATCCATTACACCTCATAGCATATCAAACTGTTTGATACTAACGTAGAAATGGGATTTTTTGCAAACAACATTGTGTAAAAGTATCGTAAAGTTTTTTTTAAAAGAGCCACATGACAAGTTGTTGGAAGAACTTAAAATTCTTTAGTTGAAAGGAAATACTATGATAATTGAGTAAGTTAAACACAATTTTCCTTGTAGTTGTTTTTACACACAAACAGTTGTGTAGATGCTGCATTTATCTTCTGCTGAATTCATTATTTTTTGGGAATAGTATTTTTTGGTTGATTGAACAAGTAATGTAAAGTACTAATTATATTCAAGTAAAGATGACCACTTCTCTTTTTTATGTCAAAACAATGATATTTTGAAGTATAATTGACTAACCACCTGAATCCTTTTTTACAGTGTATGTGACCATGCTAAAACATAAGTACAAGTCAGTTCAAGTTAAAGCTACATGCACATACAGGACACAGGAAGGCACTGATATTGCATGGTGAAATGTTTCATGAAGATATTGTTGAAACATTTACCTGTCCTGTCCATGTACAGACTCAGCAGCCAAAATGAAGAGCACCATAAGACAGACGGGAGAGCCCATGGTTCTTGTTCACTGTCTCTCCTCCTGCCCTGTCCACAGACCCTATCTTCACAGTTTTATTCACTCAGCTTATATATATCTCTCCCTTTTCTCTCTTTCTCAATCCCCATGTCAATCTCTTATGCTCCTCCCTTCCCCTCTCCCTCTGAGACAAAAGTTATGTAATTTGTAGTCACTGCGTGATTGAGGCAGGATGCCACTTACTGTCAATCATCAATAATCAAGAAATTGGCACAACTTCATTGAAAAGACAACTGTTCTATAGTTCTCTTCAACTGGTTGGTTCAAGATGGGCAAAAAAGGATTACAACTAAAATAAGAAAGTCCTCTTTGGGATATTATTCTTCAAAATACTCTTCACAGGATTAGATCTGGTGGTACAAACAGAGCAGTTTATTTAACTGTTTGGCTTAAGCAGTCAAAACCTGGGGAACTTTGGAGAGGGATTCTTCCATTTCACAATGACAGTCTATGCTCCCATTGGTCAGTGCAATTGTGGTTTTCCCTGAGATCATGTGATTTCTTAGATTTCTGAGGCCTGTTCTAGTCAGTGCCAGCATGATACTATTCTCTGTGTTCTAGTCAGTGCCAGCATGATACTATTCTCTGTGTTCTAGTCAGTGCCAGCATGATACTATTCTCTGTGTTCTAGTCAGTGCCAGCATGATACTATTCTCTGTGTTCTGGTCAGTGCCAGCATGATACTATTCTCTGTGTTCTAGTCAGTGCCAGCATGATACTATTCTCTGTGTTCTAGTCAGTGCCAGCATGATACTATTCTCTGTGTTCTGGTCAGTGCCAGCATGATACTATTCTCTGTGTTCTAGTCAGTGCCAGCATGATACTATTCTCTGTGTTCTAGTCAGTGCCAGCATGATACTATTCTCTGTGTTCGAGTCAGTGCCATTATAATAATATTCTCTGAGGCAAAGTAAAGCAGTAGAGTTGCACTTTTAGGATCAACAGTTTGGTGGGGTTTGTTTTATATTCTCTTATTCAATTCCACAATACCTTACAATTTACATGAATCAAAAGCCAATCCTGTTAATTATGTTAGTTAGGGCTATTTTGTTTGTATGGTACAGTATGTGTGTTCTTAGATTCCCTGGACCATTACATTTAAAAACAAGTGTGTATCTGCTCTGGTTATGGTTATGTGATTCATCCAATGACAAACTGGAAACTTTCACTTGTCTGTTGCTGTTATCACACAAATGCCAGTCGGGTGAATGCCAAACTCCGTCTGTCTAAAGTGTAAATATACCTTTACCCTATAACTGTCAATATCACAGGCCTGTAATGGCTGCAAAAACTGAGCAACATCAGTTGAGCAATGCATCTGTCTGTGCAACAAACAAAACCTGTTGACATTATCCTGTCCTAGGCCGTGGTGTATGTATATTTTTTTACCTTTATTTAACTAGGCAAGTCAGTTAAGAACAAATTCTTTTTTTCAATGACGGCCTAGGAACAGTGGGTTAACTGCCTTGTTCAGGGGCAGAACGACAGATTTTTACATTGTCAGCTCGGGGATTTGTTCTTGCAACCATTCAGTTACTAGTCCAACGCTCTGACCACTACGCTACCTGCCGCCCCATATAAAGTCACATAATAATTGAATTGGATAAAAGTGCAAGCAGCATTACATATCACTCATTTCTGGCCAGACACAGATACAACTCTAACTCTAACATACTGTATATAGGAGAGTAGAAACTACCACAAACATACTGTATATAGGAGAGTAAAAACTCTACCTCTAACATACTGTATGTAGGAGAGTAGAAACTACCACTAACATACTGTATATAGGAGAGTAGAAACTCTACCACTAACATACTGTATATAGGAGAGTAAAAACTCTACCACTAACATACTGTATATAGGAGAGTAAAAACTCTACCACTAACATACTGTATATAGGAGAGTAAAAACTCTACCACTAACATACTGTATATAGGAGAGTAAAAACTATACCACTAACATACTGTATATAGGAGAGTAGAAACTACCACAAACATACTGTATATAGGAGGTTAAAAACTCTACCACTAACATACTGTATATAGGAGAGTAAAAACTCTACCACTAACACACTGTATATAGGAGAGTAAAAACTCTAAATCTAACATACTGTATATAGGAGAGTAAAAACTCTACCACTAACATACTGTATATAGGAGAGTAGAAACTACCACTAACATACTGTATATAGGAGAGTAAAAACTCTACCACTAACATACTGTATATAGGAGAGTAAAAACTCTACCACTAACATACTGTACATAGGAGAGTAAAAACTCTACCACTAACATACTGTATATAGGAGAGTAAAAACTCTACCACTAACTGTATATAGGAGAGTAAAAACTCTACCACTAACATACTGTATATAGGAGAGTAGAAACTACCACTAACATACTGTATATAGGAGAGTAAAAACTCTACCTCTAGCATACTGTATATAGGAGAGTAAAAACTCTACCACTAACATACTGTATATAGGAGAGTAAAAACTCTACCACTAACATACTGTATATAGGAGAGTAGAAACTACCACTAACATACTGTACATAGGAGAGTAAAAACTCTACCACTAACATACTGTATATAGGAGAGTAAAAACTCTACCTCTAACATACTGTATATAGGAGAGTAGAAACTACCACTAACATACTGTATATAGGAGAGTACTGCATACAGTGAAGGAGAGTAAAAACTACCACTAACATACTGTATATAGGAGATTAAAAACTATACCACTAACATACTGTATATAGGAGAGTAAAAACTCTACCTCTAACGTACTGTATATAGGAGAGTAAAAACTACCACTAACATACTGTATATAGGAGAGTAAAAACTCTACCACTAACATACTGTATATAGGAGAGTAAAAACTCTACCACTAATATACTGTATATAGGAGAGTAAAAACTCTACCTCTAACATACTGTATATAGGAGAGTACTGCATACAGTGAAGGAGAGTAAAAACTCTACCACTAACATACTGTATATAGGAGAGTAAAAACTCTACCACTAATATACTGTATATAGGAGAGTAAAAACTCTACCTCTAACGTACTGTATATAGGAGAGTAAAAACTACCACTAACATACTGTATATAGGAGAGTAAAAACTCTACCACTAACATACTGTATATAGGAGAGTAAAAACTACCACAAACATACTGTATATAGGAGGTTAAAAACTCTACCACTAACATACTGTATATAGGAGAGTAAAAACTCTACCACTAACACACTGTATATAGGAGAGTAAAAACTCTAAATCTAACATACTGTATATAGGAGAGTAAAAACTCTACCACTAACATACTGTATATAGGAGAGTAGAAACTACCACTAACATACTGTATATAGGAGAGTAAAAACTCTACCACTAACATACTGTATATAGGAGAGTAAAAACTCTACCACTAACATACTGTACATAGGAGAGTAAAAACTCTACCACTAACATACTGTATATAGGAGAGTAAAAACTCTACCACTAACTGTATATAGGAGAGTAAAAACTCTACCACTAACATACTGTATATAGGAGAGTAGAAACTACCAC